>NW_019214362.1:154101-222148 GCF_002532875.2 Varroa jacobsoni | reverse complement strand
GAAAGTATAAGAGATTTGTTTTTTTGTACTTAAGATCTTGCTTAAGTTCATTTTGCACCTTTCACAATGTTCGTGTATGCATCTAAACATTTATAACATACCTTTTGCAATGTAGAGCACTAGCTCGCGGCACTCGCTAACATGAAATACGTGAAGTCGCCGACAACACAGAATGGCAGTAACCTCTTCGAAGAACCGATCGAACGACCACATCCTACTGCTATCGCACTCCATCACTCCAGCCAAAATGGGCACGAATAGTTCCTGTAATTACAGATTGTGTTTCAATAATTTAAGTATCGATGTTCGCTATATAGAAGGCTAATCCTGTCTAGTTAAGAAAACAAATTAGTATACAGAGGATATGAGTTAGACCCCTATTTGGTGAAAACTGCATTATTAATGAACTTCTAATTACTGAGATATTCAATGAAATATATATTGGAGATGCGGTGCTAACGTAAATGTTTGTTGCCACACATGTTATAAAGTGATGCTTAACCTTGAGCCCAGCACTAAGAAGGCAAGTTTTCGGTAGGTCTCTGCCCCACTCTATCGACGAAGTGCTATGGTCCTTCTGCACACCCGAAATCACCCCGGATTCCTTTTTCGTCGTGATGAAGTGCATGCAGTCGCGATTTCTTCGCCCGCCATATGGTCGAAAGGGCAGGCTTCCGGTCGCCACATGATAGAGAGTTACCCCAATGCTCCAGAGATCCACATTTGAGCTGAACAGCTTGTCACCCGGTTTGCGCAAGACGGCCCTCTCATACATATGCGGATGAAGGTACTCTTCAGTTCCGTATAGAGACATAAATTGCTGATCCTCTTCTAGCTCGCGAGCCGCTCCAAAGTCAGTCAACTTATAAATCGAGCGGCCATCTTCAGCAACATATTTCATTATGTTTCCAGGCTTTAAATCTCGGTGAATAATACTGAGAAAAACACAAGGGCAAAATAGATAAATTGGTTAGCTATATACTTCATCGGACTACTGTCGATGACTACACCTAGTAATGAATGATCAGTTGAAAAGACGAAACAAAACTAGAAGAACTATAGTTATATGTTGCTGCACTGATATAACATGTTCTGTCTCTCCAATGTAGATAAATAGACGAGTGGTCTTTTCACATTGACCAATGTTTACCTGTTATCACGTAGATGCTTCATGCCAGCTGTGAGATCTTTAAGTACTAATAAGAATTCATCCTCTTCTAACCCGTAAGAGTTCATAGGATCGTCTAGAATTGAGAACAGTGATCCTCCCGTGCATAACTCCATAACCAATACCTGATAGAAAGGAGATGAAACAGAGTCGTCACGATTTTCCAGTCAGAGATACACGACAGTGTTGCGAAGAACGTAACGTTTTGTGTCAGATTCTCTGGGGCTATCAAAAACAGCAGCTTATTCTGTGCAAACACAGCCACGAAACGTTCGTCGTCGTTAATTCAACTGCTTGCTGGTCATAGCGTACACTCAACTTTATCGAAATAGCTGAAATTTTAATACGTCTTTATTGCTCCTAGGATACACCATTGTTATAGCTGAAAAGATATATATATGTGTACCTTGATTGAGGCATATATTCCTATTTTATAGATCCGTACCTTGCTTGAGTTTTCCAAATCATCTTCAATAGAAATAAGCTTGACAATATTTTCATGGTTCACCTAGAATGCACCCAGAAGACACGAACAGAAATGAAAAAGCAAATTTGATCAGGGCAACTGCAGTTCTGATACTGTCTATTATCTGCGCTAATGGAAAAACTCTGCTCTACGTAAAACATAATGGATATAAAAACATATCGAATAGGCTATCCGCTTATTCAGTACACATTATCATTGTTGTCGTTGGAGCAGACAGCTGGGTTGAACATAATAAATAGTAAACTTACTACTCTACTAACAAAAGATTCAATTCTAACCTTTCGCAAAACATCGAATTCTCTCATTTGTACATTGGCAGGACGATCAAGCGAAAGCTTGTTAAATGTTTTGACGGCCACAGGATCACCGGTTTTTTTATTTACGCCCTGGTAGACCGTTGCCGTCGCGCCTCGGCCGAGAATGCAGGTTGTACTCCATACATAATTTGCTGAGCCTCGCAGGTACGACATTGTGATATTGTTCCGACTAAAACGTACAAGAAAATTAAAAAGTCTATCACAACTGAGTTCCTGTGTAGAATAGGCCCGTCCGTGACCTTTCGTAGAATTTTTTTTTGTAGAATTAGAAGAATCCGATTTGCAAACAGTTGAAAATTCAAATACGCTTGGTCGTTGATACAGTAGCACAGAGAAATCGATAAGGCTATTCTAAGGTGAATCTGTTTCAAGTTTTATATCCGGTATCGCCGTTAGGCACTCCATCAGTACACTCCTGAAGTATTTCCATCAGCCTTCAGTAAATCGAAGCTATCCGTTTAGAAACGGACTTATTATTTAGATTCGAAGTTAAATCAGCTTTAATTAAGATTGCACAAAACTGATTCAATGTGTAAAGTTCGTTCCGCCAATTTAAGTACAGTGGAACGTCATTACGTGCCGCTTCAAGTTGAACCATTAAAGATTTTTTCCACTAGATTCAAAATAAGTGTTCCAACAGCAGAAAATTAAGCTATATTCCTATTAGGTTTTGACATTATGGACATCCTACGCTCACTGGCCGGCTACTTTTTAAACTTCAAGTTTCATCACTTAAGAGCCTAGAACTACATAACGATCTTGTTTAATTGTATTCATAACTAGAGTCGGCTTTTGTTTTCGGCAGATTCTCAGAGCAATCTGATATTTTAGCATAACTAATTCTACAATGTGTTTCTATAGAAAATTAACAATCTGACTGGACGTATTAAGTTGTATATCGACTTACCTGTGTACAAGCGATACTAAAGTTTTCTGTGCACGAAAGAAGGCAACGCTACTTGTCAATGTAATGCTGTGTTTATGACGACACTGGCACGCAAAAAGACTTTAATTCTTTCCATGAGCGTAAGTTACAGTTAAATAGTGCAAAAACTAAAACAAAATCAGTTCACACCGAAAAATTCACCATTTCGCTTTCCGAAATCTATTACATGCCAACTGTAGGAAGCTGCCTGTTATACCCTTCACTCTTCATTTCGTAAATGGTATTCTTCCAACAGGCTTCAGTCATTATCAGGAGTTGGTACTTCGTTAGTTCCTACACTTCCACTTCTCGAGGGTAGCCACAGATTTGTGCAACTTTCGTACGAAAAACGTTATTCCTACGAAATGAGTTATCATCTTCTGTTGTATTTGCCTTCTTCTCCTCAAATCGGCACTCACGTCATTTCATCCTGTGGCCAAATGCTTACGCGATCAGCTGTCCGCAGATCACCCTCCTCGCCTCTGTCAGACGATGCAGATCGTTGTGGAGACAGCTTCGCCATGCGCACGATCGCATGTGCTGCGGCGGCGAACATCGAAGGATCACTGACCGTTACTGGCTGGGCATGAAGGTGCTCACAATTGTGTTGAAAATGAACGCATTTTTGGAAAAAATGTTATACGTATATACTATCTATAAAGCCGTAATGAGTAATACAGCTATCAGTTTTCACTGGCGTTATCTACCGGTTATAGAGGGGGGTGGATAATTTGGTACACGAAAATACATCCTGAGTTTGAATTCTCGTTTCTTTAGGAAGGCTAGCACGACTTCGTGCTGCGAGCAGATAAGAGCCTTAAAGACCTCCCAGTGCGTGTAGTGTAAACACAAATTGTGCGAAATTGTCGTATGCTATACATTAGATCTTTGTGATTTTCATATTATAGGTTGCCTAATTTATCTATGATTGTAAACCGACGCTATGTATATATATTGCTAAGGAGAAAATTGTCTAGGTAAACTAAATTTCAGTGTTAGAGTCTTAGCAGATTATGGCCAATGCCACAATTTTTGGTTTATGGTTTCTTACAGCATAGGCTGATGTAGTTTAATTTAGGAATTCGAACAAAATTAGACCAGATCTTGTTAGCTTCAAGGTCATTTTTATATATGTATGCGGATACACATAATTTACATATTTTTATTAATATATTTACATAAATATTATACTTCGAAAACGTGTCAAGTAATGGTAGCTATACCTGTATTATTGTTTTTCTTATAATACGTCCAGGTGGATATTTACGCTGCCAGCTGCCAATGTATTCAGGTACATGAGTAGGAGAAACTCATGTAAATCAACCCATCACCAAGACCATGAACGCCCTTGCTTGATATCTATTATAGGCTCTCCTAATATTCTCCAAATTCCAAAAATCCCAAGGCCTTAAGGTATTATAACTGAAGATTTTATATGTGCGAAATTATACAGTGTATTAAAACAGCTATAGACAGTACCATTTATCCGTTAGGCACTAGAATATACTTGAATATAGATAATCATTGAATAACATACTAGCATGCTTTATATTCATGTGAATACTCGACTTTATTTAAGTCGATAATATCGATAAGGTACGTAATAGCTGTGGCGTTTAGCCTTTTTACAATATCGATAAGGTACGTAATAGCTGTGGCGTTTAGCCTTTTTACAATATGTGCCTTTCGCTGAAGCACCACTAGTTTAACAAAAGCTAAAGATAGGTGCAATCTACCGGTAAGGTCGAAAATTCCCGCATCGATATATATAGTTTAATAGAGTAATAATAGTAATTGTGTAATTAACATATCTTGTTACCTTTTTGTTTGTTACATTTTCTACACCGCTCATTTTAAATTCCAGTAGCTCAGTAACGAATATGCCGGGGTTCCAATTCAATGAAAAACACCGTCATATGGTTCTACCATGATTTCGGTCATCATCGAAACATCTTAAAAACCGAAATATTCTTATACAGCTAAAAAAATTGATGAAGATGAAAACACGAACTCTTCGGTCAAAATATTATCCGTTGTAGCACCATGACGCGACTCAGATTACTCGGTTGATCCTTTGAGGCACTTTAGCAGCTCGACGAGTGCGATAAGTACAAAAAGGTCGCTTCAGGTGATTCGTGAGCAGTTTATTGTGAAGTCAAATAATTTCAAATCTAGCCCCGGCAATCGTAAGCAAATTTTCGGTCCTCTAATTTTTACGTTTCCACGTTCTTGCATCTACCGAGTTTCTTCCCCCTGTTTATCGCACACATTGCGTCAGTTGTCTCGATACTGCTTAAACAACTCAGTCTACCGAGTTTCTTCCCCCTGTTTATCGCACACATTGCGTCAGTTGTCTCGATACTGCTTAAACAACTCAGTGGCTTTTGTCCACTAACATGGTTCCTGTACGACTTTGTGTTAGCCATAGAAGAGGATACTTCAAGGCATAGCTACAAAATACAAATTCCACTACAAAAAATATTTAGATGAGAGATACTACTAGACAAATACTGTTACATGACTGAATTTTGAGTGTAGTCTGACTCATTACGGATGAATGAGTTACTCGCGCAGCTTAGTTTCTCCAGTTGAACAGGAAGAAAAGATCCTAGAACTGCGGCGGATATTACCTACATAACGAAAAAATTAATATATTTATACCGCCCCAAATGTTGCGTGAGCGTCGTCGCCATCACACCTGACGCTGTGCACATATCGTCGGTCAAGTGCAGATCATCTGCCGAACGTCTGTCGGCACTTCACGGATCTCAGAGTCCCAAGGCCAAACAACGTTCTTGACTCTGCCATTTTTTGGTCGCCACTCGACCTGCGTGACGATGATGGCGGCAACTGGCCCGAGCGTCGTTGGTGTGGTATTTTCACCGGGCGCCTGGGTTAATACTAGGCCGCCGACGTGCGATTCGTCGGAGTCAAGGCTCGAGGACGCGTCGTCATGTTGGCGCAGCTGCAGCTGCCGTTGGCATTGGCGTTGGCGTTCTTGTACTTCTTGGCCTTTCTGGCCATTTAGCGGGTGGGGCTCGTTAACGAGAAGTCGAAAAAGCAATAGACCATGCCGGTTGCCTCTCAAAGAGTTGTGACCGTCGAGATTCTCAACGGCGAAAAGGAACGTCTCGCACACGCCTACCACGAACGTTTCTCGCATATGGCGGCGCATCAAAGTTAGTTTAGCAGTCGGGAGCATGCCATGGAAGTTGGAGTTGTTCAGTCGAATCGACCATACTGCATAGTCGCCATTGGCGTCTCGTTGTAAGTTAATTATCTCTTCAGGTAGGTCAATGTGATAGTGGACACGGAGAAATGCACCTGGAATACCCCAACCCTGTGTTGCTAGAACGGACTTGAAGCGGATACGCAATTCGCCGGCAACTTGCAACAGCTGTCGTTCGAGGCGATTTAATTTCCGCCGAAATGACACATGGGCAGGTATCATCTGATGGCTGCCTTTTGGAGACACCTCGCAGGAAAACTGACGCGAAAACTTTTTCATCACCACAGGCCTCTGCAGTTCCTGATCGCCGCAGCCCACAGATTGGAGGTCGATACGAAGGTCATCGTACCTCCAGCGTAGCCACAGAAGACCATCTGTCAGTTTGACAGCATCAACTGGTTGATTTTCAATATTTCTCAGTGGCGCGGAATGAAATAAGCTGAACTTTGCCACGTGGCAAAGGGTGTGTAGCAATCGCTGGGCAAATTGTGTCTTCTGATCGAACCAGACCGTACCCCCTCGTCGATCGCCGGTAAGATCGGCATGCTCTCGAAGAATGCTGGTGTCAACTAGCTCTTCGATATAAGAACTTTTATTAGCTTTCTTCACTATACACTGTTTAATTTCTACAGTGAGCACTGAAACGATTTTCTCAGCTTCGCGAAAGTCTGCCACAGGCCGTTCTAGCAGAGGGCCTTCGAACATTGTTGCTTTCTAGGCTCTGACAGGTTTTCGTCTCAATCGTTGTATATATACAGGAGCAAAACAAAAATCTTACCTTAAGGTAATTTGAGTCTGCTAATGTTTGCGCTTACATATTTAACATCATACAGCTTCCCTGTAAACGGCTGGTATCTAAACTTGTATTCAGTATGTCACGTGGTTTTCTTAGATAGACGAACGTTTGCCTCCTGGTGATATTTGTATGTATATATATATATATATATATATATATATACAAATATCACCCATAGGCTTTTGTATCGTTTTAGTAAAAAACGAAGAGTATCTACTCTGAGAGGTGCGTGGCACCGTATGGCTTCTAGTGTAATCGGGAGTTTCGAAGTTTTCGTGAACTTATCGGAAAGAACTTGTGTGAAAGTCACGAGGATTAAGTGGGAGATCATGGATTAGATCGAATCGTGTCTTTTGGCCGAAACCTGCATGCTTCATTATTACTTATTAAAGTCAGGGAGCGATGCAGCTTCGCATAGGTTTGAACAATGTTCGTTACCCTTTTTCGTTACCCAGTTACCTTTATGCGCTCAGCAACGTTAAAGAATGTTCTGCATAATACGTGTAAGGTCTACTATATTGGAAGTTGAATTCGTTGTTACAAGTTATCTTTCGGCGTTAAATTATTTTTAATCATAACGTGTATAGAATTGAGTTGGGTTTTTACGTCTTAGATACGAATTTGCTCAGCAATTTTTAAGTATGATACGTGTACTGTAGTACGTAATATGCCAATGCATTGGGTTTCTAAGTAGATAATAAGCACTTGCTGATGTTCACATTCTGTGGAACCGTGTAGACCATGCCCCTGTACTTGGGAAATAGCGTCCCGATAAAATGTTGTAATGGGCAACTGCCACAGAAAAAACACTTCTACATCGTAGTTGGAGCGAGGTATATAATCAGTATGACGATTAAATTACGGTGAGCGGAAATTGCCGGCTATTACTACGTAATAACCGCAGTGCGGTTGGTTTATCTGGTCGTTTCAATTATGAGACGAACATTAAGGGAATTCGGCAGTTCCGTTGCTACACAGATGAATGTCAATCGTGTGCTAAATGGCTTGCATTTTGTCTTTCTGAAGAACGGCCGTGAAGATGCGACAACGTTCAGTTTTAATCTGGGACTGCTTCCACGATTATTCACGAAATTACCTCTTCACAAAGGCCTACATCTTGTTCTGAAGCATTTTCTGATCGATTGTAAGTGATATTCGACTAAATCGGGTCCTCCGTTGTTTATTTCCTTCTGCCTTCGGGTAAGCATTTGCTAGACACAAATGTCCACGGATCATCCTCCGTGATGTTGCTACCGTTGAGTAACTATATACTGTAGACTCGCCTATGGGGTGGAATTAATACAGCAAGTACTAGATAGTTTCGTATCTCGTTAACTAAGAGATGAGCAGATCCAATCTTTTGAAATGCACTACACGTTGATTCAAAGTTAAAGAAGTCGACACGAATCTACGAATTGTTAGACTTTAGTGTCGTTTATGGCGAAATTAATATGTGATAACATGAATTATAAGCGCGTGGATGTGTGTACGTAATAATGATATCCTTATCTAGCTTGAATTCTGATACTGCTGTCAGATGGCTTCAATGACCCGTTACTCGTTGAGCGGCCACCTGGAGGACGCTGGTGGCGCCATCTATGCCAAAGAGCTCACGCGCAAGCCGAAGAGCACTACCAGAAGTACTAGAAAAATACCAGATCATGTTTTTTTTTGCGTAAGATATCCTAAATAATATTCTGATATCCTAAATTTAGTTGAATGCCACTGATTAAATTACTTAGCGAAATCCTTACACATGTTTCGTGTCACTGGGTGCCCGCTGCCAACCAACTTTAAAAAAACTGCCGTGCAATCCAACAAGAATACAAGCATGTCCAGGTAAAGGCGCAGAAAAAGTTTATTAAAAAAAAAACAAATATGAATATGGAACGGAGCGCAATTGAACCAACATGCTAATTCGTTACAAACAAAAATCTCGCATTCGATAATAAACTAACTGATCATAAAAAGCACGCACATGAAAAGCTTGTTATGTCCGGAGCGAAGGGCTGCCCCCAGGTTATACGAAGCCCGGCCACATACTGAATGACGAAATGCAGGTGCTCGTTGGTCCTAAAATGCCGTTTGTACTTCGTGGCAAGTTCATGATCCAAATCCACAATAACAATGATGGCTCTACACTCCGTCCAAACAGTGACATTAAAACGAAGAGCGGCATGCGTAATTTTCTAAACGGGCTCGCGGACGCAGCGGGTCAGTAAGGACTTTGTCAATGAAAAATGATTCAGTTAAGCGAAACAAATATCACTTGCCAACATTACGCGTAAATGGAATTTATAAACGAAAAGCACCATCGAAACATTGGTTGAGCCCAGATTTACACAGAAGCACTTGTAGGAAAAAAGCACACATTAATAGAATGCTATAAGCACTGCTACCCAACTACAAATTAGCACAGTGCCTGTAAGTAAGGACTGACTATAGCTGTAGCAGCATGTACCCAGTTACTGTTAAAGAAGAAAGAATGCCGGCTGAACGGGTCGTTGAAACCATTTAGTATCACCACGTACAGCCCATAGAGCAATCGCATACTAGATATTTAAAATTAAAACACAAACAACACAATGTAAACCAGAGGAGATCGCACTGTATCACGCTGGACCAATAGAAATACGACAGCCTTTAGCTGCGCCCAGCGACTCGTAAATTCAACCCTAAAAAACTGTGTTGCCATCCGTACGGGTGGGCGTTGTGCTTTAAGCGCAACCCGGTGTAGCTCACTCAAGGAATCGTCTGCACGAACGGCACGCTTTGTTTTTCAATGACCAACAACCCCACCACGAAATAGATAGGCAGAGTTGCCTACGATGTAGTTTAATAATAATATGATAAACGGGACGAACTAAAAACGTTCATCATAATCTCATCAGTGTACGTATGGTGCTAACGAAACGTACGTGAGAAATCGAAGTTGATAATCAACCGATGACTCCAATCCAATGACAGAAGATTATACTTAGCTCCTACGGTTAAATGCACACGTAATTCCTGGTGCGAGGTAAGTTATTTCCGTATTGTTTGAGACTAGCCTTTTAACGGAGCCCCGGAACAGTTGTAGAGCTAACAAATTTGCCCGTAGGCCGTATGTAGAAACAGAAAGACATGTTACTGATCTAAACAGAAGCGAACTGAGTTGAATCGCTAAAAAATTATTAATAATCAACAAACCGTAACGTATGGAATATTTCCATGTCAGTGGTTTAACAGGGGCATATGAAATTTTTCCCTACGAGGTAATAACATGTGGACACTTCATCGGCAGAGTGGTTTATAATGGGGTAGTTTTTTTTTTGATACCACTTTTTCGAGATATATATTATTCTTCACTGGACAAAAGTATTAAATAGTCAAATGATTTCTTTTCACCTTTACATGTCTGTGATAGTACTAACGTCTATGCTATGAGTAGGTATTAACGAAATCTCTAGGTAAAAACCATTAGAAAAAGACATTCAGATATTTAAACCCTAAATAATTTCAAAGGGAAAAACTCTTACGGTTCAAACAATCAGCACAATTTATATGCACTTTATGGCTCAGTGATAATAACCCATTTACCTGCAAGCCATACCCCAAAAAAACAGCTTGTTCCGGTCAGCCGACAAAAAATTCATCTTGGGTTGCCTTTTAAGCATAACAACAAATATAAACATAACCATTCTAGAAAGAAAATAGACGATCTGAAAATGATCGGAGCGAATTCAGTGCCAGAGCAGGTAAGATGTCCAGTTCATAATGATCCATATAAGTTCAATATACGAATACATAAAAAAAAATCATAACTTTAATCCCTTCTCAGTAGCACGGTCGATCTTTGCAGTCTTCAAATAAGGACCTCTCCGTGTTTCGACTGTTACGTGTGGTATTATAGCCATTTAGCGCTCTGTCAAATGGCTGGCTCCCCGCACGAAACGAATCTATCTATACCAAAAAAATTCAAGGACCTAGTAAAGCAAAACATACCTAGTGAAGCTGCTATGTCATAATGTAGCGTAGGAGTCAGCGCTTAATGTTGCATCATGGTTTGATCTATACTGCATAATACTATAGATATCGTAATTCTTGATTAGCTGCCCTTTAATCAGCTTGTTATGTTCCGTACATAAATTTCTCGTAGGTCTACTACAAATTCAAATGCGCTTCTTTATAGATGCAGTTCAGCGTCAGGTACTATGGTGTCCACCGCGGGCCTCATTAGTCGCAAATAATTGATCGTTACGCGTTGTTACGTCAAGATTGTTCGAGTTGGGCCTGCTCCTGCTTTTGTTGTTGTTATAGTTAAAAAAAAAAATTTCAGTTCTTTCGAAACGTGACTATTGGCCTAGCTGCTGATGGCTGACGCCTTCTGCGTTTAACTTACATGGAAGACAAGCAACAAAGAAAAGTAAGCAAGTCATAGTGTGCAAGACAATGGAGCTATGGAAGCTAGTCATCAATGGCAGTCAACGATACGCGCCCTGCCCGAAAAGCTTCATCTGGGAGACAAAAGACCTAACAGCAGCTGACTTCTTCTTAGATTCAGCTTATCAAGGTAGAAAAAGCAACAATTTTGCGCTTGTCGTAGGTTAGAGGCAATGAGTAGGGTTGGGGAAGAAAATGTCTCAATTTTGGGGTAATTTTCTGCTCAAGTGCTGAGCCATGAAGGCGAGCTTCGTGATCATTTCTGACTAGTTCTCCGTCTCTTTTTTCGCTTGTTTTCGGTTATTTTGTCTAACTCAAAAGAACAAGCTGTAAGTCGATGAGTGGACATAACCGCGCATATACACACACAGTGACTGACTCAAAAGCTGCTCTAAGCCAGAAAAACAAATATTGTTATTATTAGTAATAATCATCCTCATTGGAGTCTTTATTTGCTTTGAATTAGATCTTCGATAAGTTACTTGACAACTTTGCCGACGACCAAGAGCGGCCAAAGGGGCGGACAGCAATGAAAAGGAACGCTTGTCGTGGAATCTCGTAATCCAAAAGCGGCGGTAGGTAACGGTTGAAATCGCTGGCTAACCAGCAGTTCAGAAGCGCGGTGGCCATATGCACTGAGTAATAGAGGCGAATTGGACATTTCACGGCGGAATCGTAAAGGATGCGGAATAGGTAGCAGTTAACTTCTGCGGAACTTACAAGGATCCGTCGAAACAGACCGAGACGCTGCCAGTGGATGTTTAGCACCATATGAGCTATCGCGGTATCGTGACTACCGTTCGCCGTATCGCTTCAGCTTATGTTTAATAATCATCAAACTAGATAATTCAAAGCACAAGGCTATCCGCTATTGGTCAGCAACCTTAAACGGTATGTAAACGCGCACATAAACCTATAATTTGTGAGAATGAGCAATTTTATTAATGTGCTCCAAGCAGCGAATAGCCAGTTTGTTCGATCCATCATCGACCACTCGCAACGCTAACAAATGTAACTGGTAGAAACTTGAAAGAACTAGCAGTTATCCAGATTAAAGGAGTCATCCATTTATGACAATCACGCAGAAAAACGTAGATGATGCTATCGAATTATGAATTAAAAGAAGACTTTCATTGGAAGATATATCTGCCTATTTTTTTATTTATTTAATTTTTCAATTATTGTCAAAAATAGCTTTTGGTTCCATCAAATTGCTGCAAGCCAGCAAATGTTATTTTAAGATTCTCAGAAGTTTTAGCTCTACTTAGCCAAAGGCATCTGTCAAAGCAATAAGTGTTAGACGACATCCCATACAAAATAGTGTTGATATAGATGGCAGTTGAAACACTTAGAAAACCTGTAGGCACCACGTGTCTATGAACGTATCGCTTAAGTGGTATCAAAAAAAAAAAAGTATTTCGATCTGTACGAGTCGCTGAATGAAGAAAGTTGTCATCTTTGGTTCTGTAACAGGAAGAATTCTGCCAGCGGCAGAAGGGTACAACAGCTGTAGTTGTTACTGAAAGTCTCTCGTATAGTAAGTAAATACGATCATGTTAAAAAGTTGAATACGAACATCCAAAATAAAATTTCTATTTACAAACAAGTAAGAACCACTCTGTGTTTGGTAGATCGTAAATTTATTAACATTCGAAAGCATCACTGAGTAGGAGGTACGCTAACCTGATGATTATATACATTTGTGGGGCATAGCCAATATATGATATTAACGTGACGTAGCTCACGAAACGCGAGAGGGCGAACGTCTGAGTAAACCCTAGCATGGTGCTGAGGCAAGTATCTCTGAAAAATGCTGAAGCCTATAGCCTATAGCTAGCAAAGTATAATGGAACATCCCAGGAAGACTCCCAGAGAGTTTTTCAGCTATTAAAGCTATCGTATCGAGGCCGACATCTATAGCTTGGCAAAATATTCTATAGATGCCTTTCTTCATACCGTCAATTATTTTCACTTTTGATATGTCGCTAAATAGTTTATAATAAGATTAAACCATATTGTGCTATTGTCCACAAATGTAGATAGTGAAATTTTAAATAAAAACAGGTAGTTTTACTTTAGCGACTCTTATGTGGCTATTGAAGTCGTTGCTGGGGCGCGATGGGGCTTATCCAGTATACTCTGGAAGGCTCAGTCCTGGTCGGTCAATGTAATCTATAGGAACAAAAATTTTGGTCACCCAGACGGAACTGTCCATCCCTCTAGACTTTCTTTGCCATTTCATAATCAACAGACCATTGTGTCTTTTATAGGAATCATAGCAAACTCTACTATTCTATTTTGTCAATGATATGTTTAAGTTGCTACGTTGGCAGACCAATCGCAGACAGACAAAGACGATTCTTTAAGACCCAACGGTTATTGGCTCGAAGTCGTCCGGCCAGCGAACCATAACCTGCTCGCTTTATCATCGATTGTTGTACGTCCATAAAAGAAGGAACGCACAGGAAAGATCGGTGAAAATTTGTCCATAACTTGTAGCAGTAGCAGCAGCAGCAGCATCCGTCTATTTTTCAATATTTTTCAGCGATAGTGGCTACGGATGACTCAATTAGAGACGTCTCACGCAGATTACATGTAATGTAATGTAAATGTGTGACAGTTTCACATGGTTATTGTATACTGCTATAACTGTTGGGCGACCTGAGAAAATACGCCTCGGCATATCGTGAAGAGATCATGTAGAATCCATTTTATTCTGACCATGCTTAGTTAACGATTCAATACGATATCAGGTCGGTTCTGATATCGTTAATGCTTATTTATAGATAATTTCAATCTTTAGCTCTTCCCTCAAGCATTTCGAAGCGTTAAGACGCTCATCTCTACGAAGTATATCGGTTTCAAAGTACTAAACAATCTTGTTTAGTTCTTTTATCAACAATTTGAATCAAGTCTCTTTCAAAAGCATATCTCTTAAGTCAACAACAATGTACATCCTCACATAATTTCCTGTTCGGGTGTCGCATATTTACGTCTCGTGAGTTAACCTCAAAGACGGTAGGGTCTGCGATAGCGATAAATCATTTTGCGTCATAAGTCTAATCTGCCCATGCTAAATGTCGCCCCCCAATATTGATATTACCGTTGCTATTCTAGTCCTGACTAAATCCTCCTATAAAGATATCGTTTAAACTTTACTAAAAAAAGATACCTTTATTTTATCTACCTGCTTAAAAAAGTTACTAGAATATAGGCGACTAAGTTTTGCATATATATTTTAAGTTGTTACAGACCATTCTAGGCAACTTTGAAATGGAATAATTTTTGAATTACCGCCGCTGGAAGAGACAGTTTGGCTGGTACATTTTTCTGAAAAGATATGAGAAAAGGCCTGGAAGCATTGGAGAAGTGGATCCGGAAGGAAAAATATTTTTCAGTCTCGGAAATGAAAGCTGACTGGTAAAGTTCTGGCTCCTCGAAGGCCATAGCACTGCGGAAATTCATCAAAGATCAGTGGAGATACTAGGACGCTTTCGTCAGGCCGGGAAAGGCTGCAAAAGCAACACAGAAAATTTGCTCCGTGTGCAGTGAGAGCTCTACACCTAAGGTACATGGACTCATCTGCAGATTACGTTAGGCAGTCTTTATCGACCCTGGAAAGCCCAGTAAAGTATATGCTTCAAGTCTCAAATGCAAGCGTCTGAGTATAGCGAGTCACTTTTGAGTAACTTTCTCAGTTATATTCTTCGTCGTACGCGTTACATTTATCCAGGCTCGTTTCGAAGTAATGCATCTTTCAATCTCTGTGCAAGACAGAAAATAAGTGTTCAAAGAAAAGGCTGGTTTTCCACCAAGGCTTACAATAAGGTAGGATTTTGTGACCGTGATAAAACTGCTTTGTGAGACAAACAAGCCCTCCAGTGGCGCATAAATATTATTATTAAAAAATTAGAAAGTAAATCAATAAAGGAAAATAGCCGTTATTTCTAAACAATCTAATATGACTATATTTAGGTGATAGCAATCTACTTCAACGTTTTTTAAAGATTTTTTTTCGAGTTCGCTTGGTGTCCTGTGAGGAACCTGTTATCATGCTTTAAAGTAAAAAAAAATTATCCTCAGGAAGTTGCGATGTAAAGCGTCGATCGGCCGAGCAATAAACGTAGAACAGTGGCGACTTCTGGCTGTTTACGGTGTTCATTTCGCTTGAAACGTTCTAATGCCAAGAATTTCCTTCCATTAAGATTTTCCGGTAGTTTCTCTCAAACTATTGAACCCTGTCATCGTTATTACATCGGTCCCAAAGCCACGGCACTCGATCTTCGTACCTCATATGCTTCGACTGCTACGTCCGACACCGCCGTTAGACATTCTATCAGGCGGTTCTCTCTCCGCTCGAAACGAAGTGTGTCTATATCCGGATTCAAATACAAACCACAACGTGTCCCTAAGATTAGCACCCAAATATATTACCTATAAAGCCATCACCCGGGGGGCTCGGTCTTTGTGCCTAAAAAAATCGTCTTTGTGTTTGAAAATATAAAACTCAACTGTGGATTGTTGATGACGATTTATGGTTTGTCTCTGACTCGGTCAGTTTAGCAAGGACAGAAAATCCACCCCCGTGGCCACAGAGTGGAAGATCCACAGAGTAGGTGCTCTAGTACTTTACTTCAGTAGATTCGTCTTGTGAATAGAATAGAAAAATGTTAAGTGAGAAATCAATTCCACACATTTTACAAACACCTTCTGTTATCAAATACAAAAAATCTAGGAGATTTTTTCTGTCATTTAATTTCCGGCTAGGGATCAACATGCAAACTACTGCCCAATCAAACACAGCTTCGGAAATCTTGTTCGTTGTATTTCGTGTTTGACATTGCGTAAATCTTTCCGCTAGGGAAGAATCGAGCTTTTAAAGTACCTAGAAAGGTTCTCAAGGTACTTTTCGGCATCATTCTTCACAACGGCTACAATCGTTTGATAACGGCGCATTTCAATTCAGATCATTGCGCCAGATGACTGAAATAGTTCAAGGTGAGAGGCCGAGTTTTTCCCTTTCCTGTTTCGAAGTACAATAATTCTGCTTATTGTAGAATGGACTTGGCTACAACTAGGCTGAAGGGAACAGCGCATAAGGGATTTTTTGACTTATGCAATAACGCTTGAAGTCCATGGCTCGTCCGAGGCATTCGCATGTAGTTCTGTCAATAAAAAAAAAAGCCGTTTTTAGCAGCTTTTTTTTAGTCAACCAGAATCAAGGTGTCAATAACCATCAGGCCTTTAAAAAGGGTGTTAAACACACCTACGCAATCCGTATAGATATGGTGGATCTGTTGCACTGCCCCGTTTTCCCTCAACTTTCTTCCCCGGTATCTTCAGTCTTCTGAATCTGTTAGAGTACAGAACTGTCTGTTTCCCCGCCGATAGTAGTTCACGAGTGAATAAGTTCAATTTTGTGACAAGACAACGTCGGCGAATCAATACGGTGCGAAAATCGGCAATCGTCGACTTCTTGCTGGTTTTCGTATTGCCGCTATTGCACGAAACTGTTGTAGCTTGTTCCTCTTTTCGTGGTGGTCTGTGTGATTTTTGTACTGAACTGAACGACACAAGCGGGGTCATCGACAACTCAACGAGGCATAGCAGATCGGAGGGCGATTGAGGTAGAAAAGGAAAAAAGTGCATCGACTGAGGACCGGAAGAAAATGTAACCAAAGATGAGCTACAGCATTTCTGAAAGGGCTTCAGTAGCGCCACCAGCAGCAGTAGCAGCTGAGAGCTAAGACGTTAGGTTTAAACGAGACTGAGTGAGCAGATCGCCAACGATTGACGCCCTCGTGACGCTAGCCACCGCACCACGGAGCCATGGTTGACGTTTTGTCACAGTCGATAACAACAGTTTGTCATAGTGAAGGTCCTATGGGCTGCCGTTAGCTGGTCGGTTGCCGTGATGGAAGAGAAAACGTTTGGGTGTGAAGAAATCACAAAAATCTACTCCTGCAACTATTACAACTCTAACCGTTACGATTGCTTTTATCGCTACTACTGCCACTAGACTGAGTAATTGACATATCAAGCTATAAGAATAGAACGGGGAGCGCTGAAACGCAGCTCAAATATAAGGGTTAATTATAACAAAATTGCGAATATATCTAGAGTACCCTGGTGTGACCCGCTTTCATTTTGTAACTGATTGAATATGGCATTGTCCAATAATTGCCGACTACAGATAAATACAGACTCGAATGTTCGCAAAAAATCATCACCTTATTCTACACTATTAAAACTAACAGACCGTTTAAAACGAGTGAATGTACATTTGTAATTGCACTAACGACCTCTATAGAGCACTCACTTACTGTCGATCTATTAGTTTGAAGGTATTTCGATTTCACCCCAGGGGGTGTACATTAATATAGTGGTTACCGGGAATGTTAGTATACTATTCGAATATATATATAACAGTGCGGTTCAACTCGGGTCATGGTAATATTGCTAATGGTAAAGGAGCTCGCTCCAAGAGACAGTTATACCCAAGCTCGCTAACCGAAAGATACATTTTCTTCTTTGCTGAAGAAAAAAACAATGTCGCTTTTAGAGTAAATTTCCTTAATTTTCCTTGCAAATGTTTAGCGGCTTTGTATGACGAACTTCGAATACACACAATATTGTAACGAGGTTTTAAGGTTGAATACAGTATACCAATCATGAGACTACTAGATTTGTAAATCTTTATTACTTCCGGATTTTTAAAAAAAATAAATTTTGCCAATATTTTTATGTTTAAGTCAAGGGACCACTGACCGAATCTGATTTTGCCCAAATCAGACATCTTCTCCTTCGATATCGTCGCAATATTAGGGTGAAACAAATAAAACACGTCCTCAGCGGACCTGTTGGGCCTGGTCCTGCTGCCTGATTATTTCTTACTCTAAATATGGATACTCAGTTGTCTCATTATGGTCTAATCCCAGCAATATATTATCTCTTATTTCTATATTTAATACTAAGCTGTTAGTTGCTTCAAACGTTTTGTGAATAGCTAGTTGTAATAAAGTAATCCTATGCAAAGTTGTCAACTTTACCATAATGTGTTTAATCCGAGATTGCTGATTTTTAATCTCTAGGAATTGAAAGATACAATTTACGATTTCACAACTTTTATTGACGCTAACCACGCGTTTGTCTTCAACACGTTTCTCAATCGCTGTCATAACATTGGCGATCTTCGAGTACTAAGGATGTAATAAGATGAAGATCGCAACTCCGTATTTACCTTATAACTTTAAAAAAAAAATTCATAGAAATTGTTCCATATAACTATTATTTACATGGTATAGAACTTAAGTTGACTACTGGTCATGCTAGAAGTGTTACGCCTGACGATCATGTTTTTTCAATAATGATTACTACTCACCTCAACTATAACTCTAATTCGGGGCCTGAATCACTCGCTAGTGATTCATTTTTTAACGATTCATATTGTTTTCATTCATTCCGCAAATAACCGTCTGTCAAGCAATGTAAGTATAATGTCGTTCAAATACCGCTCGAATATGGGTTGAATTGTGTGCAAGTGCTACAGATGACCATAAAGACACAAAATATCTAATCGTTGAAGCTTATTTAAATGACCCAATTGACGGTCGTTCACTTTTGGGGGGCATTAAAAATGTTGTTTTAAGTCATTGTAATGAATTTTTGAGCCCATCAAATCGAACCCCCCATTGAGGATCTTCCGATTTGCTTCACGAAAACTCCTTTTAAGCCGCGTGAAAACTGACAATGACACAGACTGTCGAATTCAGGCAAAAGAAGTCTTTGATTCTGATGCGGGTCCATTCGGCGTTAGAAATTGGATAATGCTTCATATTTGCTCAGACAGTAAAAACGATGCGCTGTGTCTTACCATCATGAGTTCGTTGTTTTGTTCTAGAAAGAACAAGCTCTTTTTGGTTAATTAGAGTCACACATTTCGTGCCTGCTGAATCACATACACATATACATGGGTGTGTGTGTGTTTTTTATGTGTTTCACTGCAGGTAGAAACGAAGGCCGAGCATGGTTACCTGCTTGAATTCTGTGTACTACAGTCGAAAATGACGAAGGCAGAAATGGTCATATTGGGGTGCGACTATATTGTGCTATTTTAACATGACCGTGCGGACCGTTAGTCACTCTGTTTTTATTTGATTTCAGCAGAGCAGCTCTACCCTAATCTTTCTCTAGCCAAAGCGAAGTCGAAATCGTCAAGCGTCTGACTATCCGCTCATTGAGCCACAATTATTTCTTCTTTGGCCACAGCGCCGTGTTTTTGGCAGCGAGATGTCTTTTTGCTCTACCCGGCGAAGTCGAGTCGATGTCGCCTTCAAATTGTGCCCCCGATTAATCGCAACTGAAATTCATTCAATCCATTTACTAATCTACTGAATAGTACTGGTTGATGGCTGTCGATCGCCAATCGTTTCATTTATCACCCAGAGGCGGCAATAATAGCCCACGTTTCGGCAGTACACAGTCGGGCCAATCACATAGCGCACAAACGGGCGGGAAATTCAGCACGAGCGTAAATTCATTTGTTCCTTTACAATGGTGTTGTTCAACCGTACCGTCCTTATGTCTTTGCGTATGTGCGTCAGAGCGTCGTGGGTATCTCGTAGATCGTTGATGTGATATGGCCGTTCTAACATGGGCTAGTCACAAAAACATAAGCAACACAATCAAAATTGGGACGAGACGAAAAAAAGCACAAAAAAAAAAAAAAAAAAAACAATCTAATCGATACCAGTCGTGCTGTGCTAGGTACGTTCTGTCCGGTGGAAATGTTGCTACAGCCATATAATGGTTCCATTTCTAATGTGTATAAGTGTAGAGAGCTTTTAAGGCGATAGAACGAAATGAAGAAACTGTAATGATGTGTGATTTTTCGAAAAAAGCCGTACCGATGCCATAAGGCGTATCTTCATGGTTGGTGACGTGATTTTATAGACGGCAATGCTTAGGGTTTGATGAGCTGTCCACGCGTGAAGACAAACTTACAGGATATTTTATTTTTGATTTGGCGTTAGTACAACAAAATGAATAACTTATGATATGTACCTTATTTTTATGGGAAGGTAATCAAAATTTCAGTTATTTTATTAATACACTTATAATTATAAAAACTTATAATGGAAAGTTAATAACAAAGAGGATAAATTCGCAAAGAACTATATATAGAAAACGACAAACAATTTTTAACCGAAGTTTCATAAAGTAACGTTTCGCGGACTATCGTCCTTTTGTTTTTTTTCGAATTTATGTTACGTTATTGTATATATAAAAGAGTAATGTCGAAGTTTTATTAGTATATTGTCAAGTTGTATTGCGGTCTGGACATTTGATCATTTTCCTACGATACAAATAGAGATCGAACAACCGATTATCTATAGGTTCCCGTCTTTTTTGAACTGCATATTGCCCATTAGAAAATTGACTAAAAAATGGCAATTTTATGACAAGTTATTATAGACTGCTAAAATGAATTAACAGTCATTAATGAGAAGCGCAGTGGTAAGAAACCCCTTATTTTTTTTCTTATATCGAAGGCCTTCCCTTATCTTTCCCATACATTATAAAAACAACATAAATCGATAACAAGCGGGACGGAATATTACCAAACAGTGATTACTAATGTTACACTGTAACTTCGAGAGAACTCCCAGACAACGTAATAGCGCGTATCTCTAGCGATGCTGCTAACGGCGCAAGATTTGTTGGTGCGTGGTGTGATAGGATGCGCCGGAAACCGGGTCCTATCTGGAAGATTCAGTACCGGAAATAACAGGCAGTAAAGAAAAGTAGCAAAACGACAAACGGCTACACCCAGGAAGTACGCCTGGACGTATCCGTCTTTCGAATTCTACTCGAAAACGTCAATGTTTTGCCCGAAAGCCCTGGGATAGGAAAGGCAGATAAAAAAAATTGTGTGCTTTAAGGGTACATGGACAAACTCAGAGTGGTAAAAGGTTTTTGTAAAGAACCAAGAAACACACTGTCAACTGTCCGATATTATATCTAATGAGGGTTTATTTAATTTAATATTATTTGTTAGAGTAAACCCTGCGAATTCCGCTATGTAGCATATATCTACGTTACAATATGTGTAGGTACTTTACACGCGTGCTCAAATCGATCGCAAGATAATGCACAGCCCGCTCGAAAAGTTCCGTGCAATGCTAAACCAACATGTCTACATACAGTATGTCATTAGATACGAATATTTCGAAGCTCAAGAAGACAAAGGCAATTTCCAATCCCATTAACAAAATATTCTTACCGAAAAATTGTAGAATATTAGCGTCGACTAATTCGCTACACTGAGCACCTCACGTGATGACTCAATGTTGATGACTTCGCCAAAGATGAATCAGATCCAGCATTTGAGATGGGTCAATTCAGACGCTCTTCCATCTATTTCGTACGGTTCAGCTGATTAACCAAAAGAAAGCTGGTGGTCGACATAACGAATCCCTTCCGAACGTTTTGAAATTCTAGATATATTAAAAAAACTTCGGAGTACAGCATCTCTCATTCTTCTAATCATGAAAAAGAAATCTTCACCTATTTCAAGCCTAATTTTAAGCATCAATAAGAAGATGACGAGGACGAGACGTTTTTACAAGACGGTTCCGATTGAATTAGTCACCTATTTTGTTTGATGTTTTAGAAATAGATGGCAGAAAGCATCGCAATCGATCGGTTGAGTGATTAGTAATATACCGGGCATTCAATCCTATATATTTCGGTTCGCAATCCGCGTCATGTAGCTAAATATCAATGCTCTTCGTAGCCTTAGAGATGGACTTGAGCTTATTGAAAAAATAAAAATGTTCTTTCTCTCTGAAAATATTTTCGCCATGTTCTCTGCGGTCATGACAGTTACTATTACAAAAGCATGCTAAAATTATCACACCAGATGATTCGAGAAAATAATACAGGGCACACACGTCAATGTGCTGATAAAAAAAGATCAGTCATGATCGTCCGTACGTGTCAGCGCCATCACGTGAAGAAATACGCACGATCACATGTACATCTCATAACGAGCAAATACCAATGAGTCGATTAAGCGGGTCTGCTCTAGCGAGGCTCAAAGCTATTTTACCGGTGTTTACTGTGACTTTTCTATCAATCGATGCAACTTTAACCATAGTGTGACTATGAGAAAGCGTACCATAGACAAGATTGTCCCAAATACACACGTTCTAATATTTAAGTAGCTATCATGCGTCTCAAGCGATTCGCGGTGATACATGTTTAGCTAGGCCAAATAATCAGCCCAGCCATGGGTCGGTCCTGAGACGAATGCTGTCCTCGTTGATATGAATTTTGATTGATGAATTGATAGCACCAATTATGTACAATTCAATACGACAATTTTCCATCAAACAAATTCAATACGATCGGCTCATTAGACATTGTTTGACTTTCATGATACTGACGTTATTTCCTACTTCTGTGAGTATCCGGCGGCTCGGTTTACCTACGTAGGGCCACCGCTCTGCCGCCTTGTACGAACTTCAAGGAGAACTAAACAATCTTAACGTATTAGCCCTTTCAGCTGTTGTAAGACATATTGATTATTGTTGGTCGCCTTCGTGATGGGGCAAAGATAGCATGTTTGCCACTTAGGAAGAGGAAACGTGATCCAAGCTAAAAACTACGTGTGAACATATTTCATTTAGCGTTGGAAATTAGCTGTCTGAAGCGATGATTTACGGTCGTACTGCCTATCAAATTCCGAAACATTTACGGTTACTACTGGTTAGGACTTAAAACGTAACTACCTACTATGTTACTCTTGTGTAACCGCAATGACACTTTCTATCGCTTCTGCTAGTATTAGGATCGTCTTCATGGATTCATAACTTGTATTGTTTACGCCCAGTCACGTGTATATCCTTATTGATTAGTTCAAATTCCGCAAAAAAATAAAGCTTCGTTGACGTTTTAAGGGTTCTCTGTTTGTTGAGAGCGCGAAGTCAACGCCCACGTAGGCATGAACCATACCTATGCTGAAACACGAAAGACAGAAGAAGATTTGTAAATACAATAATTATCCTTTGTTACAATATATATAGTTAACATTATTTTCGCCTGTTGGTATATCTAGTGGCTAAGTGCCTTTTACGCTATTGTCATGTCAGTTCGCTGTTGGTAATTATGTAACCTATCATTGGATTGTGGGTTTTCCGTAATATTTATATAGAACCGACCTCGTGTAATTGGCTCTAATGCCTACGCAGTCCGATAGGTCCTTAATGAAGTCAACTGATTAATATAATCAAACACAATGCATATGGAAATCGTACGTACTAGAGTATAGTTATTTATTGACCCCGACCCTTACAATGAAGGTCATACCGTTAAGCGACCTGACGCAAATATATGCCACGTCCATTGCCTCAATGCTTAGACGATACGAAAACACGCGCACACGATAATGTTCGAAGACAGCCGCTATCAACGGAGTGATACCATAAAGAGCTTACCTAGTTCGCCGCAGCCCAAATCGATCGTCCTCTTGTGCAGTCTAGGGAGCTAGGCGAGTTATAGATTATTATGTTCTGTGGAGAGACAGATAACCCAGTATGTAATGTTTATAGTAGAGTAAATCTGTTAATCATACATAATAAGCGTGGCAAAAACACATTGTTTGCTTGATGATCATAGAACTGGAGCAATCAATAAGCGATATATTTGGTGAAGAAAACACCGGCAACCCGAATGAGGTTGAACCTAATTTGAAATGGATATACCATACATTAGTAGCATTGTATTTTTTTATGTATTTCTGTGTTGCGTCCCTGTTTGATATTCGTTTCTATTGGCAGGCCTTGACTATAATACGTTGCTTTGTAGTAGCCAGTTATTTTGATATAACCGCGCATACAATCAACCCTATGATTGTTATTGGTCTGTCACTAAAATAAAGGCATATACAAAATATTGTTTTTTCGTTTCTGCCCACCCAAGCATCAGCCATACTTTGAACGCGACAAACACATTCTAACCTACTTGTTCATATTACTACTTTACATATCGTATTGCTTCGTAATCTTCTTATCACTTTAATTGTCGTAAGTGTTTTTTTATTGATTCCCATATCCCGCAAGAATTTCTGAAACCATTCTTACTTTCCCTACCATGCCCCTCTACTAAGAATTTAGTCTCTCAAGATTACATATATATATATATATCCATATAACTAACTAGCTGGCGTTTGCTTTTCAATTGACCTGCTGGTCAGCTGGCTGGCCAACGGTTTCCCCAGTGGCCCGTCGCCCGGTGGCGGAGATATTTTCTTCTTTTCAATTAATTTAAATAAATGGATGTGATGTATTGATACACACAGGGTAGAACAAGGCATCAGGTTCCAATAGCCGTTAATCGATGCTGCTAATCTCGACTTCCTGCGTCGAGCTGGGATCTTCTCACTCGAGGAAAGAAAAGTCTCCACAGTGCATCGTATGCATGGCCGTATCATCATTATCGATCATCCACCATCATCAAAATCGTCCTCATCAGCAGCTGTAGACATCGCAGTTGGCCATCTTTCACAGTAGCAGTACAGGAAATACATGTAAATGTAGTAGCAGAAGAATCTTTGCTGCTTTTCCCATGTGACCGGATCAAAGGGGCAGGTGCGGTCGGATACGCGAAGGCTGGTAGTCACACCAACATTCGACGCGCATATTCTTTGGCGCTAATGGCTGCAGTCCCTGAAGGTGGCAGCGGTGAGAGCTTCGTCGTCAGACTCTCAACGTTGAAGGTTGAATGGTCGAAGCTCTGGCCACTTCGTAGATGTATTTATTAGTTCTTGAGAGTAATTCCTTTTGCCCCCCCCCCCCCCCATATCTTTCTGGCTTACTCCACCTGTGGATGAACTGAGATTTCCCTCCTGGAGGCTAAATTGCATTATGAATATCATTTTCCGCTTAGGCGAGTCCAAGCGTTGCCTTCAATGAGGACTCTACGGAGGAAAGGGACGCAGGGGAACAAAAACCGTTCACACGGATCATTTTGTGCGAAAGATGATGTAAAACTATTACCTCATTGGAGCTATCAGCCAGTACCACTGGCCGAACAACAGAAAACGAGTGCACAGTTGATTCTCGTGCATATAAAGCATCGTATGTTCCTGTAAACAAATCATGAATGATTATCTGCGAGACAACAGCATATTTAACGAGAATTCTATCTGATAAGAAATTCCGCTTATAGCATGTAGTAAGAAATCTTATTTGTGATAAAACATCTATATCATTATCGTTAATTCGTCAGGCTTTGCAGTGTGGAACACTATCAAGTCGTACCAGAGTAAAGGTTCTCATAAGTCACTATAATCGTCGAAACACGTCGATGAGCTCGTTAAGAAACAACCGATGAGTTTGCTAAGTAACGAGTTTGCATAATAAGTTGGTCGGTCCTGAAGGTCTGTAATCTATTCTAGATGCAAGGGGACTTCATCTGGCCATATTATAAGCAATAGAATACTTTCCTTCGTGTCTTTAGTAGGTAATCATCGTACCTACGAAGTTGTGGTCCTAAACCTTGAGATCATCGAGCGCAAGTTCGCTGCTCAAGTTATAGTATTACAGTATAACTGAAATGGCGACCGCTATCACCAACGCCCATTATCATCGGTCGTTTACTTGCGTTATCTCATTACTACAGGATATTAATGTGTTTCAATCTGACGAATGTTCAGAGTGCTGATAAGTCCAGTACCAATGACACGTCATCGTCAGCGGATATTGATGACGAAGATCGGAACAAACAGACAAAAGTAAGTTTTCTCATTGGAGGAACCCACCCTACCTGCCTGCTCCGTCCTTTGCCCGCTTCGCCGAATCCGCCGCATCCTTGAAGACCGCAGACCGATTTTCACGGCGTTTAGTCTTCTTCATCGAATACTTCAACCGACGCATAGCGTATGCCCATCTCCCCAGCTCCACTTGTCGTTCACTCCGTACGTCCTCCATGAACTCCCACATCGATCTCCTGTGCGACGTCGGTTCATCGGCGTTTCCGCTCAATCGATGACGATACGAGGCTGACTATTATTCGTACAGCGTTACCGCGCGAGCTTCTTTTCTGATAGAGCGCTTGTTAACGCAGCAATTTAGGGCGGCGGTGGCGGCGCTGTGGATTAAGAGATCATATGAACTCACTAGCTGCCATTACTGGCGACGCATACTGCACCTATCGGATCAGATAGATCTTTGACGAGAATCGTGCGCGAAACGAGACCGACGAATCCCGATAGTCGGCTCGAACGTAAAAGTGGATTCGATAGTGCGTTCTTATACTGTGCCTATGTGTCTGTGTGCGTGTGTGAGTGTGTGCGTGTGTGTATAGGCTTGCCGAAAGTTTGTCTTTGTCGTGAAAAATCACACGTACTACTGCTCTGATCAGATCTGAGACAACAAAGAAAGATTCATTTCAGAGAAGTCTAATAGAAATAAATGCGTTCGAGCAAAATGGCGAAAATTCAAACAGTCATAAGGAAATCTAATTTTTTTTTGCCCAAGTAAAGAGACCAGTAGTTCAAATTAACTACGCCAATAACCAAATCTATTATATAGATTTTAACGGAAAATATGATCGTCCTTTGTGTTGGCTTGTGTTTAGTTCGAAGCGTACTCGGCGTGTTCACAGAATCACAGTTCCTAGCTAGGCTTATAATTTTGGTCAGCAAACGAGGCGATCTTGTGCAAAAGTCACCTATTAATGTGTACCATGCAATTACAGATTTTGGCGGCCATCAAGGATAGCCGTTGGCTAGTGTTTAGGAAAGCGACTAACCCATATGAATGCATTTCCAATGGCTTGTATCTAGCTTCGTGTTTTTAAAGAAAATAGTGATTCATTCTAGCCTCTGCCTTTAAACACAATAGTTCTGATGATACCGCTCGACGTGTTCAACCGCCTTGACCATCGTGTACTTATCTGCGGGCGAAAAACTTGCCTGTGGGAATGGGAAAGTTCTTGAGGGTACAAGTTCAGTAATGGAGAACCGTTACAAGTATGAGCTTAGTAGAGATCTATAAAGTGCTATCTCATTTCGAGAATCTATCTACAATACGTCCTTTGCTGACGTATGAGTACTGTAAAATGTACTTGGCTTCACACAGAAAATATACAGGGTGGTGTTAAAAAATTCGTAGATTTACAAAGTAACAATATATATGTTCTTGAGCTTTAAAGCTATATGTATTATAGGAGATAGTAAACTGGTTCGTCTCATTCAGATCAGTGGGCAATCATTGATAAAAGTAAAACAATAGAAGATCTATAGTCGGAGCCGAACGCACGCCATCGCGTGTCACTTCCCCCGCCCTTCATCCCAGTATCAAAATCTCCTCAGAGAAACTACATATCGACCGTCGATAGCTAAATAGGGATGAAAGGCAGCATTATTTATAGACACAGTCTTCGCTCACAATATTATTAAGACCGTATTTGTCATGCAGTGACCAACAGGGTGACAGTTGCTTCTCACTTTTATACATATGCAATACATATTCTAGTATATACCGATGTGGTATCAAACTTTTAAATTTGTCTCTTGTAATTACACATAATCTAACCCTGTTCTTTTCGCTTGTATCCTGTCTTCGGCTCTGCTTTTTCATCCCGTTGTTTTTTTCCGGGGAAATAATCGTGCCCATAACAATCATCTATAGACTAGCATGAACGCATCGCGAAGACCCTTATTTGTTGCTCTCTGCAGATGTCGTCTCTTTCGCCGTAGTCGGACTTTGCCTTTCTCATCTTCGACGTAAATCTTATATATAGCTGTGTACGCATCGTGTTTATATTGCATCCACGTCCCTTCCGCATTCGACTGTCATTCTTTTCTTGCCCTTTTTTCGTCGCTGCCGCTAGTTTCTCCGTCCTTGATATGCCCACGCCGCTACTGATTAGCTTGATAGCAACAAGTTCTATCAAACTATTGATGGCCGTACTGGGATAAGCGCAGGACATAATAGGACTACCAACCAACGGAGTTTTTTTTGTTCGCCTGCTTATATGCTTAACCAACCGTTGTGGCACCACCGCAGCCACAATCAATATTAACGCCGAGTAATATTAACTTAAGCTCAGCGAAACAACGGCAGCTAGAGCTATCAAATCATCAGTAGAAACTGGGGGCACGGAGGTGGTATAAGGTGTAGGTACTAACGGGGGTGCGAACAATAACGTCGCGAAGGTACCAACGTCCGGCAGCGTTGCGTACGAAATTAAGAGAGGCTAGTCACTTGAGCATAAAAAAAAAAGGAGGGTAAACAGCAGAAAGCTGCAGAACGTTTAGAACGGGGTCAACGGGACAAGTAACCGGGACAGAAGCTTGTGAAGAAAAATGATCCAAGATCACCAAACGTCAAGTGAGAGCGAAGGGACGAGATAGGAGTCTCACACGGGTGAAGTAAATCAGCCAGAGGCGCAGCGGCGGCGAGGGGGATTCGTTAAGCGATTAGACTTTTGATAACATCCTATAACCTCAAAGAAGAGACGATGAAATGAGTAAATATTCAAGTTAGAAACAACAACGGCAAAAATATAGAGGAACAGACGAAAGTGTTGGCAAATTTAGAGTGTATGCTTCTGAACAAAGAAAAATGTCGTGGATAACGACGACAATGGCCAGTAACCCGACTAGGCAGTGAATGGTGAAATCTCGCAGGGAAAAGTCAATATTTCTGCAATGACATCTCTAGCTGCTAAACCGATGAAGACCAAAAAGGCTGTAATGGCAAGGATGCCTATTACGAAACTATAGTAGCTATATACGTAACTATATGCTTAATCTATTTGCGAGAGGTACTAGCATTTTTATTTTTCGGTCAATATTCTCGATGGTACTTTTTCTGTACTAACTGCAGGTAAGCTCCAACGTAAAGGTACATTAACTACACTACAATTATTTCAGTAAGATATTTAGGTAAATCAAGGATACTCTAGTTTAGGAAAAAGGTTAATACATTCTTCTATTATTGGGTAGGCGATTGACTTCAATGACAAGGTGTAATCACAAAAATTGATGTCCCTAGGAAGTGCCGAATAAGTTAAAATTCTGCTGCTTCCAGAAAAAAAATAGCCCACACAGATAGATAACGCTTGAAATGAGTTAGAGGCAAAGTTATACAAGTATCTCTGTGTAATATATGATGAACTGAGTGGTGCTGTCTCCCTAATCGGAAATATGACAACAATAGGAAAATAATTAGGCCTTCTTTCAAATGAGGGTTCATAGACCGTTCTAAATATGCCAGCTTATAACAGTTGCGTCGAATTTTGAAGATGTTCGTCTGTTTCTTGTTATTCCACCGTTAAGGCGTTTCTTTGTCATTGCAGAACCATCGTGATCAAAGCTATCATAGACCATTGACAAGCGACTAACTCGTCGGAGGCTGCGGCTGACGCTTGGCACACTATCTGAGCGTAATGGCTGCGCTGCCGTTCACCATCATTGGCTTCACGTCGACTGGTGTACGTCTATTTATTTATCAGTATGGTCTTGTGCACCAGCCTTCGGCCTTACTGCTAGGCGCAACGTAGCATTATTCTTGTAAGATCGCGTCAATAGCATCGTATGTCTACTAGTTTTGCTATGAAGAAATAGATAACAACAAAAGAAGCAACATGATCGATGAGGTGTCGATGCATCGATTGGTTCTGTGCGGGTAGGAGAAGATCTACACAATTTATGGCTGATCAACAAAGCACTATTAACGTCAAAACTACGTATTTAGGTTAAGAAAGTAGCTGTTAGGCTCCAAAGCAGGACGCTATTCGCTAGCTCAAATAATCAACTCTGCAAAAAGATAAGAAACACTTAGGTGAATAAAATTCGCATTATTTTGAATTCGAATAAACGCTTAATCTGAACCGGCACATTTCTATTGTGGTCTGCTTCCTGTGCTAATTGACAATAGAGGTGTCTTATTAGGAAAAATAAAGCTATATATATGTAAATACCTGGCATGAGTCTTCTGTAATCGGGAAAGCGATATTTAAAGCACCAAATAACTTGGAAGCTACGAGTTAATCGTGAACGATTGATATTAGGTACGGGTACGAATATGTTAGTTAGATATCGTGCTTATAAAATAAAGAACACGTCAAGTAAGCCCATTATTAACGATTGCTTTTCTCTTAATATGCCCTGCGCATATAATACAAATCAGTATTAATTTGTTAGTGAAGCTCACGAGTGCTTGGTTAAATTTAAAAAAATAGTCTAGGCGCCTTCATGTATTACTAAGGAAGCTTCCTATCGTAGAAACTGACGAAATAGCCTGAATTGACAGCTTCTGCATTGCACGAGTGTTAGTCTTGCGTGGCACACGCGTATAGACGTATGAAGACAGCTCTCTGTATTTTGTCATGTGCATTTGCCGCAGTCTTCACAGAACTGAGAGATACAGCACCGATTCGATATCATGCCCTGCAGCACGCCCTCTTGGTAAACATTATTCGTTCATTAATATACGGTCTAAAATGATTCCATTCACCGAAGCGTCGTCATAATAGTTAATACCTTAACGAAAACAATATATCCAGCCAGACCACAGCCAAAGCTAAAACGACAGGAGTCTATCCTGCGATGTCGCAGTGATCGCCACCGTCGAGGCTGTGCGCAACGCGAACCGCCGCGTTCGAATTTAGGCTCCGCGTTGGCATCTACCGAAAAGCAACACAAACTACTCATGAAGTCTCAATCCCTAACTGCTGCCCCTGTTACCGTAACCGTTTCCGCCGACATGGACGTAGACGTGAAGGCGATCATGCACTTTGCGAAAGTTGTAAGGTGGGCAGTGAGGAAGGAGAGGGGATATTGTCTATAAACGCCCTGCGTAGGTATCCGCTGTTCGTGGCAAGTATGAGTTACTCAGTATTCTTTATCATCAGAACTGTTCATGTTAGCAACATCAGCAGGCCGTATTGGACTGCTTAGCTTTAGGCTAGTAGAGCCAGCGATGTATGTGCAACGAACCAGATCGTTATCGAAATTACTAATAATGTTCGGATAAATCCGAGATAAATTTACCTCGTTTCTTATTTCTCTGCTTGACCGCAGCCTGATCCTTCGCTTTCTTCTTTCCTGCGGATGCTACTGGCTCGACGCTGACCGCCATGGTCGAAAGCGCTTCCATAATCAGCATCGCCATCATCGTCTTGAGGCTGACACGCTAACGACAGTTGGGTTGGCGGGCAGGTGGTGAAGCCGCGATCGAACGAGCTTCAAACCCAGCGCAAGCCGGTGCCAGACATATCTGTCTGGGAAGCAACTGTGCGTACATTGTCGGCAGCCTAAGTTGGCAAGTTATTGCAAACCACGCACGACAGAATAAAGAATAGCAACGCGTTCTGTAGAAATATTAATCTTCCTTCGGCATCCGTTCGGCTTGGGTTTATCCGTAAGTTAAAAGTGCAGTTAGTGAAAAGTGGACGACGATAGTATGATCCAATAAGACGCGGCGACGCTATGATCCATCCTGTCGTCTGCTACTCGTCACAGCCACCACCGTTGCCGTCCGCTGGCGGTGTTGATCGTACGAATAATAAAATTGATTGCTGTACATTGAAACAAATTGTGACGGCGGTCGTAGTAAATAGTAGCTCTAGGGATAGGAGTTGAGACCGTAACACTGACTTAAGCAGAAAAATGTAGCATGTAGACGCTGCTGGATGAAATTAATATGAGATATAATAGGATCGAACATGATTATTAAAGCTAGCGGCAAAAGGCAACAGGCGCTCAAATAAATGCTAACACTTTTGTGCGTATCGGAGTTTGCCCCTTCTGTGAAATAAGGTAAAAGGACACTGGAGAAACTGAAAGGTTCTGTAAATGAAAATTACTTAATTCACTACAATTAAATCGCGTCTGCCTGAACAGATCTAGGCTACTATAATCTAGTACGAAGAGCAAGGGCTTCAGGTAAACGGCCAATTGTGAAAATCATTTTGAACCTTTTGCTTAGTACAAAAATAGTGTAAGCATAGGGTTGGAAAAACAGCTCTGTACGCATATAGTTGTTCCCTATATCCTTATAAGTACCCGTTAATTTTCAAGCGATGCACAATAAAAACATAGATACATGAGCTTAGTAGTATTTACTATATACTATTAAGTAGTCGCTTAAGATCTATGTACTAGTGTATGTGCGTTTTTCACGCTAAGAAATTAAATTATAATCAAAGAGTTTGCGGGACGACCAGGACTAATTTTTTTCAGTCAAAAATACGAGCGTAAGTGTCTTCCGTTTCAATCTAAATCCTAAAAATCTAATGCCATCGATAGACAGTTCCATCGATAATACAGTGTTAAAGCAAATAAGTACGTTTATTTTTTCTGTGATATTTAAAAAGGGGCCACTTATTGACAAAAATCGCCGTCTAATATGAATGAAAATAATAATTATTGTACAAACATACTAGAAGTACTTTTTACCCTTAGCGCTTTTGAAACGGTCAAGTGAATGAGCTGTCACTATGAAACGTTACGGTACCTACAACTGCCAAAGCAGTAAAAAAAAAAGTGTAATGAAAAGTTACCTATAATGCTATACGTGGCATAATGCAATAGAGCTTGAAGTTCTAGGATAACGAGGTATGATCCAATGATTGTGGACCGACATTAGGGTCGGTTGGACCTGTGACTTTTCTATTTCATCCTACTGATTGCCCCTACCTCTGGCCTCTGCCAGCTTCAGTTCTTCGTTGCGCTTCGTTGAGGGCAGACGATGCCCTCGTGTCGAAATCCACCAGGCGTGGCCTAGTAACAATCCACAATCTGTTCTCCCTTTGCAGTGTTTACTATCCCTTACTGCTTTCTATAATTTTAGCAGTAAACAGGTTCGGTTAATGTAACTTGCCCCGGCAGCTCTAACTCGTGAAGTGTTACAGTTTGCCGGTCGGGGCAACGGGAGAGCAACTGCATTAATAATGCCGGCAGCAGTAACGGTGATGGCGGAGGCGATGTCAGAAATTACGGCATCCGACCAACGTAGCAGCGAAAAGCAAAGCAACACGCAAAAAAAATCGTTTGTATCCGAATTTACGAAAAAGCAAGTCATTCAGGTTAAATATTGACTGAGTGTGATGTCTCTTCTGCTATAGCTTGGCCAGCTTGCCTCCATTCAACTAGAAGTCAATGCTGAAATGTAGCATGTCGCTTGTTGTTTTCGTTGTTGTTGCTTCATCAGCAATATCGTCGACACCAGCTCCCGTCGTGGGTGGTTGCGTACACGACGGAACAGTCAGCGTGGCACGAGGGACGTCAGAACGAGTGACTGCTGGTAGACGCCAGTGGCATTTACTATTACATATTGTTGTTGTCGAAGCTAAAGTTGTTGATTGCTCGTCCAGAAAGGCGTTCTTCGTACTGCAGAGTTGAATGAAATAAAGTCAAATATTATATATACGGATAGATAGTGGAATGGTGATTTCAGGAGGATCCATGACTGTCGCAATGGCAGGGTCGGTATAGCGAAACGGATTTTGTTGTTTCGAAGGCAGCAAAAGCAATAACAAAAAGTTCAATTCTGAACGAAGTCGGCATTTGCCTATACGATATGTCGCTTGAAAGCTCTGAAGAATGATTCTATCCAGAGTATGGAATGATACTCAGTCGAATCGAATACGTCAGACAGATCGTCTTGCTACAAGAACATAATACCTCGTCCTTGAACCAGCCCTGAAGTTCTTTTTCAAGAGGTATAGTAAATAATTCGAAGCAGAATTATTCCTATTGGCGATCAACATAAGTAGTTCTAAAGAGAGAAATAGGCACTGGAACATCAGAAGCTTCAGAGTTGTCAGCCACCGTCGATACGACAAGCTGTTTACTGACTCTGAGTCGCTTGAGTTCAGTGTAGAGAACCGTAAAGTGACATGAGATTTCCTATGTACGTTAGATATGGGTGCAAAGCGTATGATAAAACATGCTCTAACTGCCCGACTTCACCCACTTTCAACTGAACAGAGTATTATACATCAAAATTTTAATCAATTCCTCTTAATTTCTTTTGCATCATAGATTTTTTGGCATTTCCAAAACTGTCGTAAGTGTGAATATTACTTTTCACAGGACGAGGTCTCACTCGGAAAGTGAGAAAAGTAGAGTATTCATTTCTGTTATGGTCCGTTCTGTAGACCTATTATATGATGTGTCTTTATTAGGCAGCCTCCTGTTGACGTTACAGCCTTATAATTTCATGATGACTTGGTCCCATAGGCCAGAGGTTAAACGGTACCCCCTTTCCTCTTGCTCGGGTTTCCTCTTTTCGCAGACCAGCTCAATCTGTCCTGGTACGTGACCCGTTCATTTCGGCACCATTCGTTAGTCGCGGCTAGTTCGTTTCGAAATATGGCTGTAGTAGACAAAATGCAGCCGGCGGGTCTCGTTCGTCTTACGCTAATCCGCGTATGCTTGCAGCCATGCTATAATGATCTCCTCGGTGACCTAAAATAGGACACAGACTGGCGTCTACGATCAACCAGGTCAATCAAACTTAGCATCAATTATGTTGTTTGAGAACTGAGCGCTCTATGCCTGCTTACTTAGCGAAAACACTGAACGCGATGACATCGAGGATAACCGAAGAAAAACACATGCTTACACGGCTACAACGGCCTAGACACAGGCACAGAATCAAACGAAAGGGAAACTATGCGGTGTCTAGTGGCGGTGAAGGTTTATTCTTAACAGTTTTATGGTCATGGGGGTCTATCGGCATTTATTATTAAGTAGCCGCGAGTACGATGGGAAAATTAGCCTCAGTTTATTGTTGTTGTTGTTGTCAACAACAACAATGAGACAGATTCAAGCCAGCGTGTCCTACGTAACGTGCGGACAAAGACGGCAACAAGCACAACTAGACCCATCTTGTCGTACCATGACGATGGTGGCCATCCGTCCGACACAACAGACGAATAGGCCGACCGAGCCTGTGGTGATGAGGTCTAAGGCAACTGGAACGGTAACCCGTCGAGGACTCGCTCATTGAACACTCAGACAGCAGCACTGATCCATGCTGCTGGTACGGGTCGAAGACCAATTCATCCTTACCAGCAGTAGCGTTAACTATAACAGCAGCTACGTCAAGAACAGCTTCAGTAGCTGACATTGCGTCGCAACAACAATTTCTTCATCGACGTGAACCACCAACCCCAGATAGACAATACAAACATGACGCTGACGGCACAAACAGCAAAAACCGATAGGGGCAAGAAGCGAGCTAAGACAATCACTCTTTCGCTTCGCCACCACTGTTATTGTTGCTAACGCCATTACTTGTCTTTTAGCCGCTGGGAACTTATCGACGAATTATCCTGCCATATGTCACCGTGATCTCGGAGCGGGGAGAACTTCCGAAGAATGTTCAGGCGACAAAGAAAGGGATGCAGGAGGCATTTTCTCTCACCTAGGCGTGCGCTGTATTCCTGTGCCTCGCTGCGCGCGTGTGAACGTGCAGCAGAGAGAAAAAAAAAATGTTGTCCGACACACAAAAGCAGAGGAAAGACGAGCTATTATCTATCTGTCTATCTATCTATCTATCTACATATATATATATATATATACATACGCAGCCCTAATAATAAGACGACTAATATGTGGGCAACTACCTTTACTATACACGTGCCGCTAAATTTTCAGAGAATATCAAGCAGGTGAGTGTGAGATGGCGTTACTTCATTCGGATGCCTGTTCCCAGATGTATTCCACTGCTACTGATAGTGTTTCAGAGTAATTAATCATGATATCGTAATGTTATCTTTCTCCTCTAATAGAGTGGCGACATACAGCCGATAACGGACATGCTGATCGGTCTATCCAAATTGAATCAAGTCAAATAAAAACCGATGACAACAGCATTGTTTCCCTTTGCAGCACCTTTTATTTCTAAAAATAGTGATAATAATGACAATAATAAACGTTTGTCTACGAGTCTCTCGATTTTGCGAGCTGGAACAATTGTCCCCACTTTCAAGCAGATGCCGTTCGTGTTATTTACTTTATCGTCGGGTGTCAGTTGTAACTAAAAAAACCCCACGAGAAAAGTCTCTGTTGACTCGCGTAAGGACGCAAAATGAAGCCCAAACCCACCTGGGTGAAAAAAACGAAAAGAGAAAATAATCAGTTGGGTTATGACGATGGGGAAAATGAGACGGTAAAGCTTTTTGAGAGTAACTTTCCACCTGCGCTTTTTGAATATATATATATGCTACAACAAAAGTTGGTTTATTCCGTATTTTGTTTTAGAGAATTGTACTCCTATATCAGAAAGTGATTATATGATTTTTATTTTTCAGTTGATTATTTTGTGACTAAAAATAATTTTATCTAGGTTAGGTTCCACTACGAACGGTGCTCCTCTTTGTTCCCGCCGCAGCTCAGATACGTTGCCTTTTCAAGAGAACCTTACAATCGCCTCGGCCGTGCTAAGCTTACGCAACGGTCTCTAACCACAAGACAGTGAGATTCTTTTGACGATAGACAACAGCCATTAGGCCTGTTGGATGTGGGGAATCTGAATATATATACACGTGTGTATATTTAGTATTGTCCTTAATAATGCTTCTTAGAGAGAAACAAAAGTTGCTGAAAATTCCGCATATAGAAGCGGAGTAGGATTAAATTCTTTAACCGACAGAAGCCGCAAGTGAGTTATGCATCAGCTGCCATCTCGTCGAGTGTTGACAGGATTTCGTCAATACCCCAGTTCAGCAATAGTTGTCTCATCAATGCTACAAACCTCACAAACATCCCTATTCCCGCTTTGCTATTCGGTAGCCGGGTCCGTTCTTGGCCATCTTCCCACTAGTCACTATATGTTAGTCTCAGACAATGCATGTCTTCCAAGGCGTATCACCTACGATATCCTTATATGTTCCCACTGCGTTGCAAATAGCGACGAAACGATAGCTGTCTCTGTTTGTCTCGGGTATCGTCATCGGAGACCATCATGTTGAGTTTCGGCGATGTTTATGGCACATTAATAGCCTTGATTGACAGTCGATAACTCGACGCACGAACTGTGCGTCTCCAGCCGTTTTCGACCGACAGACAAATGTCTTTCAGACATCCCTCCCTCATTGGCTTCTCATCGTTTTTGTAGACCATGGAGAGCTGTACATCGTGTGCTAACTACAGCTACAGGGTAGAATGTCTTCTGTTGGCGTCCGCCGTTGTTATGCCATCGGCATTTACTTCGTTGTTCTTTCTGGTCCTGTGCTCGCTATTATGGCCGCTTCCCCGAAATACACGACGAAGTCATGCAGTAGAAGCAGAGGTCTGTCCGCCGCCGCTGCCGTCGCCGCCGCCGCCGCCGCCGCCGCCGCCGCTGCAGCCGCGGCAAAACAGCAACAGCCGGCCGGGCCCGCCCGGATCACTTAAGTTTACGGCCGTGCCACCGGAGTAGAGCTCGTGATCGTCCCAGTCGCACACTGTTCTCGTTTGTGCCGCTGTTAGCGTCGTTATTTCGGCTACCGTCTTCATCGATTCCACTCAAAAGTACACAGAGTATCGTTCTGGCAAATCGGTACGAGAAAGAGAATAAAATGTGCGGGGGGTGGGGGATCTCAGGCTGCTATATTTTATGCTGCAACAACAACAACACGCATAACAGCGCAGATGACAGAAACGGTAAGTATTGTCGATGCATCGAGACAGACAGCGCACTGTAGCCGCACATGGGGCTTTAGAAAACTGGGAACGTCAGCAGTGGTGTCGGTGGAGCGGCATCAGTAGGGTGTTGCTGATTTGAATTTGTCAACATGTTGTAGACAGGTCAAGTGACTGAGTCGGTCGCTGATCACTGAATGGACGCGTTGATAGCAATGACTAAAGATGGTATTAACGACAACCGTAGAGTTTCGACGACACATACAATAATAACGACACCGGTAACAGAGTCGACGAAAAAAGGCTGGCAGAAGGCTCAAGCATACATTGTGAGCGGACACCAAGGAAGCAGAAGTGAGAAACGATCAGAGAAAAGGAACTTCGCTATGAAGGACAAAAGATTGAAAAGTGATTAAAAAAGGGCGACGACAATGCCAGTAACACGAAGTACGCAGCATCATTCCAATTGGCGCGGCTTCTGCTGCTAGCGGACTGCCGTGTGATTGGTCCCCTATTGTCATGAAACGTTATCAAACTTTATTACACAGTTGTACGCCGTTGGCTGTTTGTTTCCGTCCAACATATACATACCGTAGCGCTGCGTGCATGCTCGTGGACGGACAATATTTACTCTCGCTTATTTCTCCCTATGCCTCATTACCACACACATGCAGACAGACCGACGGCTAGCCACATACGCAGACGAATTACATATTAATGCATATACTCGACAGCAGCAACAGCGTCTAACACATACATACGTACATACACTCACGTACACGCAGATAGACGCATACGTATGCAGTCAGCGTGCTGTAAACCCCACACAACTTGACTAACCGCAAAGTGAAGACAATACCTTTTAAATTGTCGTACTCACTATCGTCGTTGCTATTTTTTTCCTGCTACTGTGGATATACACTCGCAGCGCTCTGTTATCAGGGGTGTGATGCTAGGAATGATAATGAGTCATCCGATAACAAATAAAACAGGAAGAGAAAGAGATGCAGATAACGAAACATAGAGAGGGATTTGTCGATACGACGGGAAGTATCAGCAGTTGCATGGTCTGCTACTAGTCTCGTTCGGGCACGTCATGTCACCTGTACTACTGCTAATGCAGACAAAAGCTTCAACCAGAATCTCGCAAAAACGACGGATGATAGCCATCCGATCCCAGATCATCATTTCCTTACGGGTCGTCTCTGGCCATTTCATTCTTTTCCCGCTTTTTAGCTCGCCTCATCTGTACTGCTTACGGTAGTACGCACAAGACATACTCATATGACGATAGCTGAGGACTGGGACGTCTGAGAAGATGGACACGCACATATAATAAGACGTATAGTAATAGCCGTGATCGCTGATTCTGTTATATGGTGACCTAGCGACGTGGACAGCGAGGTATATTGCTGTTGCTTATTATGGTGCTATCCGATGCCGATAATAACCATGAGAAAAAGCTGAACCCCACTCAGATTGATACAATGAAAATTATGCTACTGTATATGAGCTGCGGCCTGTGAAGTCGTGAGTATCGGACGATTAAGTCGGCCTGAGACTGCCTATTATTATGGAAGCGTCAATGGAACAATGGTTAGTGATCACTGTTTCAGATCCGCTCTATATGGCGCACGATTGACTGTTGCAACTGGCGCTTGACTACTCGAACGAAATCAAGGTTGCATTTATACGTGAGCATCATCCTGGCTAAGTTTACCATATAATTTATGTTTCAGGTATTCGATTCCATCAGGAGCGTTCACAGGCGGATAGTTTCGACCTATTGTTAGATCGTACGTTATCATTACGGCAACATTACGTGAATCATTATGGCAACATATCGTTGCTATGCTGTCAGATTAGTTCACGCCTTCGTACCAAGACACCTACGAAACGACAATTTTTCTTTAATAAAACACAATGACGGATCAAATTATTGCAAACGTTCGACAAAATGTACCTCTTTAACTTTTCGATAATTCAGCTATCCATTGAATTCGCTTACGTTTCACCGCAATTGGTTATTGTCCATGCGCGTATTATGAACGGTTACTGTAGGACCTAGTCTGAACAACACCAGCATGCTCGAAAGGCGTTCGAGTCGTCGATTCTCCTGACGATTAGTCTGAACGTAGAACTCGCAGGCAGAGGAATCCCGCTGCGTTGAAGATGGGAATCAGGCACGGAGAGGGGGAACAGACGGGGGGGTAACTGGTTTTCTCTTCGTGAAGTGATGCGAACTCCACAACTGAGTTTTTCTTTGGCGATTTCTCACGTAAGATTTTGTCGCCGTCATCAACCCTAGCGTCAACAGCACCGCCATAGTCAACACCAGCGAATCAATCGCCCAGAGATAGAGCACCCCACTGCCCCGAGAAAACAAATAGCTAGAAACAATAGCCGCTAATACAAACATACAACAGGTCGGGAGGCGCGATTGTTGCCACCATCAAAGAGGAACATTTTTTTACAAGGTTTCGACGGACGGAATCTTGCTGATTCCCCCTATTTTCATCAACACCACCCTCTACAGCTATAACGTAGATGCACCCAGTTAAGCTCAGAACCTGCGGGAACTTCAGTAAGTACACTAACAACTACGCTCAAGAATACTTTGTTTATGCTCGGCTCAGACCTACGTTCACAACAACGTATTTATAGGCAACGGAATGTTTGACTGATGGCTTCTTCAATAGGCTAGAGATCGCAAATTGAATAATAGCATTTTGATGATAAACGAATGAATGAATGAATGAGTTAGCCCTAAGGGGCATGAGCGTGTGTGGGAAAGAGTTCTAGGTTAGAAGACCTAGTTGTCGTTGCGTATTGCTAATAGAACCGAGTGCAAACTAACTGTTTGTCGATTCGAAATAAGCGATCTTGTGCGTATTCCTTTGTGCTTTACTTGGGTTCATTTTTCGTCATTTCATGCGGATGCAAGTATTCAACTTGAAGTTAGTGTTTTAGCATCTAATTCAGTCTTAGTTCAATTCAGTTTGGCATTGACTGATTCCCAGTATAAGTAATCTCTTCGAGCTGAAATTGTTCAAGGGCTAGTTTCCCCGCGTATACGTTCCCGCGTTGTAATGATGGAACAGGCGTTGTACTAGCGCATATAAACCATTTCCTTCTTCACCTATGAGATGCTGAATGTATGAACACTTCGTTTGCCTTTTTTTTGTGGCACCTATTTACGATTGTGTTGATTTGCGTTGAACGGCGGCGGGGAAGGTGACGGCGATGGCGACGGGGTTGTTTCAGTGTGGAATGACAACAGAATATTGATGTATCATTGTACTAGTACCCTCGCAATTTTCTCAGTGCTTTGGTTTTTTTTTTTGGCCTGAATTGAATTAAGCTCGCCAGCGGAGCCTGCTATCCTGGTTGAAGCAGACGTTTCGGAGAATTCGCCACGCCACGTCGAGGCGTGGTGGGTCCCTTCAGAAGTGTGTTAATGTATTCATCTTGCCCGTCGTTCTCGGCTGGTTTACTTAGACGGGACGGGCTGAAGTTGTTAACATCTGTAACGATGTCGGAGTCTATAGTTATTGAACAACTTAAAATTGACGAATTAGAGGCTCGCCTCTATAATACGTGCGCTGAAACGAAGTTTCATATCATTAAGCACTGAGGCAGACATACTGTTACCGTTTTTGTGTGAAAGATAGGTATACGTTTATATAAACTAAAGTGTATAGTGGATAATCAGACAGGAGGACGTAAAATCCATCAGAAAATATTTTGCCACTTATACACGTGATATATTATTGGCGCTAATTGTTCATGAGTATATTTATTAAGTGCGACATAATTTCTAGTCTGAAAACCAACTGCCCAGAGCAGATCCATTGACAGACGAAGCGAGTTGATATCAGACGTTAGCTTCTAGTTACAAGAACATTGAATTTTCTGCATTAGCCTAAAATGAGATCGGACGTTTTCGAATTGACGATCTGACACTGTTTCGTTAACTGAGACTTGGCTAGTTGCTGTTCCAGCAGGTACGCCCGAAGCGCTGCGGTATACTTTAGCCAGTTGGATTTCACTGTCAAACAACGGACTGGCAAGGGGGTATATCGGAAATCACGGGCTCTATCTTGGCCGAAGTGAAGTAACAGGAAGCGGTACAGAAGTACAGGGTAAGATAACAAAATGATCTAAAATCGTCACTAGGAGCGATCTCATCGGTGGATATGCTATAACATAACCGTCCTGAGTTAGACGTATTTGTCTTCGTTTCGATCTACACGTACCTCTACCATGTCGTTGTTTGTCGAGCAGAATGCAAAGATACATACATAATGTTTTTTTTAACGCCCAGACAACGACAGTCGATTTCGTTCGTTTGTAAGGGAACCTCTTCCTTGTCTCGATCGTTAAGGCGTTACCGTTTATATACCATCGGGCCAATAACAATCTATAGATAAGCTTTCCGTCTTTCGGTCTCGCAAATGCATACACATGCACACTAGAAATGCTTGTCGCTCTCTCTTCTATCTGTAATTGTCCAAGAATTGGAAACCTTGTTAACGTCAGTATTGTACCTGTGTTCCTACGGACAACTAGAAAATTGTCATAAAGCGGTGCTTTATGGCCGTCAGTTCAAAGCACCATTGATCTCGCATTGTTGACAGCCTGAAAACCATGTACGTACTTAGCTTCTCACTTCTTGATTACATCTCGCTACTTAATGACTGACTATCGGAGCAAATGAAACAGCAGTTATAACAGCACTTTTCCTAAGCTCCATTCAGCTCATGGTAAACGCACGCATAATAACATGCATGTAGTAGATTACAAGTACACTATACAGCCGTGGGCGGGAGTCGTGAAAGACCACTAGGTATCAGACGGGTAAAAAAGCGAATGTTCCGAGCTTCACGTTCGGTACACTGGCGTTAAACACTGCTTGAAACATCATTCGTAAGGCTGCCATTTTTTCTACAATTGCTACTGCTGCTGCTGCTGCTGCTGTTGCTGTTTTTATCTGTACACCATCATCAATTGACCTTCTATTTGTCGTGTGAGTGTACCAATGTGGTTTGTGTTTGTGTATAACGCCGTCTGTACGTGTAATTCTCGTGGCGTCTTCAGTTGAAGGGGCAGCTGCTATTGCCCGGGATCCCTGTCTGTTTGATAAAAGTGATGCTCGCCATGGTGTTTGCCGCCGTCGCTGGCGTCGTTAAAATCTACGCCGATCGGTCGCCGCCGACGACGACATAGTCTAGCAAGCGGCCAGTTGGACAATCTGAATCTTCCTTCTGTTTTCGTATCAGTCTCAGCCAATTCTGGGGATAATAGCCAATGTGCTGTTATTGGACTGGGCTGTTCATTGCCGTACTGCCGCATATTGCGCGACCCGATCTGGTCCTTCTGCCGCTCAGGCTCTTAGGCGTGGGGTAATGGGTGTTTGTCTGTACGTCTGTGAGCGGTAGATTTGTATGGACTACTGCACGGTCACATAGACACTCGGCGCTCTGTTCTCATTTGCTACGTACGACAGATCGTTGGGCCAAGCTACCAGACAGATCGACTACCTCCGAAACGAGTCGCAGGCACCAGTCGAACCGAAGAAATGAGGTATGACTACTATGCTACCGTTGCTGAGATGTACAGACCAGTCGATTGGAAATTTGTTGAAGGAGACTTATTTGACTGAGTTGGACGCACACTGTATGCACGCTTGTGCACACATACATAGGCCCACCTTGTAAACTGTACACAAATAGGCGGGCATAGAAGCATTCTGAACCGGCGGGTAGGCGGGCAGGCAAATAGACAAACAGGACCTGCCGTGGCCTTCTTAACATCGCCCTAGTGGTAGCGATTTTGCTGGCGCTGTATTACCGCTACTGCTGCTTCCGTCATCCGCTACTAAGCACCTGCGTTTTCTCTAGCGTGCGGCTGGAGCACCAGTCTCTCACTTGGCCCGAGTGAGATCCGTTTAAACTCCCGCTGATTCTACTATTATATTTTGCTACATGTCAAGCTCTAGCCGCTGTCGGTATACGATCGAGTGCATCGGCGATCGGGACGACTGCGGCGAAACCAGACAATCAATAGCTAAAATAGTAATAGCAGAAGCGACAATATCATCACTTTGGCTCAAGTCCTCTTTGTACCGCTGGTGCTGTTGATGCTGTTATTGCTACATTATAGTAATAGAACGCTCTTTCTGCTACGAGAAGATTCATTGTCACTAAGCTCAGCATTTTCATCTGGATGTATTATGATATAAAACCGGATGGAAGATTCGCTAGTGATACAAACAGCAAAACCGTTGAGCCAATTAACAAGATTAATGCACACGATCAACATTGCCGTTTTGTTTGCCCTGGATATATTGTTTGGCTTATTACTACTACCATTATGATTATCGTCGTTATTATTAACTGGAAAAAATGAATAATCTGCTTGTAGACTAGGTTTCTACTTGACAACAGTATTTGTCTCAAAACGTAATCAACTAGGAATAGGCCTAACCTGCTTACGAACCGTATCTCGGATGCTTCAGTCTGCCGACTCTGATCTTAAGGCTAGGATGTTTAGCTTCACAGGTTTGTTGTTCAGTAAAGCGGCGAAAATCTACGTGGAACCCCATACAAGCAGGGCAATCTTGAATTACGAATTTATCTCTAGGACACGTATGATTTTTTTAACCTTTCTGACGTTGCCTGTGAGGAGAATCCTATAGAAGTACTACGACCGTGTTTCTCTGTGTCTTTATGGGATCTGTAGCCATTTCCAATCTTGATCGATGAGTTATATATACATATATTGAATTTTGTCTATACATGCAAGCCGTGTTTTGTTTATTACAAGAAAGGGCAGAACTTTGCCAATGATAAAAATGGCAAATTGATTTACTGTTGATTAGTGAAGTGTTACGGAGTCATTTTCACGCATTAGATTTCCATCGAAGTGGTAACTGGTTATTGTCTCACTAACCTTAGTAGGCTTGCAGTTTGGCTAAGAGAATTAAGTCTGTGTCTAGGAAAAAGGCTATCTTCCAGCTCCTTGATTTCCTCAGCTTGAGCTTAGAGGCGCGACTTTTTTAAATGAATTTTACTTCGAAGCCTAATTACACGCTTTTTCAGTACTAGAGTAACCTACTTTTTTACACGCTCTGCCACTATACGGTACACTTCGTACTCGGCCAATATCTCTAAGTGCGAAGACTAAGGAAATGGCTATGAAAGTAACATCTTGATAACCATTATCAGTCGCTTACGTATGCGATTATCTAGCGTCTGTAGATTTTATATGTCATACGAATTCGAGATGGGACGTGTTTTTCGACGTCGTCATTATAGAAATACAGGAAAACATTAGACACAAAGCTTGTTTTTACTCTATTCCAGTTACTTTCTTCCAACGTAACGGATCTTACGCTTCTGGCACTATACGAGAAACTTTTTCCCTTACATTTGTTTAATGTAAAATACTTATATCCGCTTATTTCTGTACTTAACGTATATGTTGAACGTCGTATTGTTATAGCTTCGGTCGCGACCCCCCTGACGGTAGCCATACGGCTCTGGCAGGCGTCCAACTCTCATGAAATAATAATTACCTCACTGATACAGATACGAGGCATCATTATAATACTGGACTCTAGTTGAGAAGTCGGCCAGTTACATTCTCAACCGTAGTGTGTGCGAATACCTTGATCCGATATTTCACCATTTCGTTTTTTTATAATTGGCTTCCACTGATCATAACAAATATATAATCATTGTACCATTATAGGAAGCTTTCAAAGCGTTACATGCATCGATTCATTATTATTATTAGTATTAAAAAGGCACTTTCGCCACAAACACATATCCATACTTACATGATTCCATCAAGCTTACAATTAACTAGCGTGATATTGGGTTCGTTTTTGTTTTTTTTTTTTTTTTCTATTTTACCCTGTTTTTCTATTTCGTATGTAGACCAGACCAACATGACGGTGATTGCCGTCAACTTTCAGCGTGAACTAGTTTTGTATCATTTCCAAGGAAGGAGATGAAATGACGATAGCATATGATATCTATTGAGGTATCTCCTGTACACTTGGGCAATTGTATGATATAATCTGTTGTGAAGCAACGCGGTACGCACGGTGGCAGTTGATCATGCCAGTCCTCTCTGAGAACATTTTACTGGGACACAAAATCAAACCGCGGCAAAACGAGGCCGCCGTTAAATTTGGCTCGTATAAAACACAGTTACCTATGCAGCTGTCTCAAGAGAAAAATTTGCATGGCGCAATTTATCAAGTAGCAACTACATCGTAATAGCTTTACGTGATGATCACTCAGGATAGACGAACTTACACAATCATTGTTGACAAAACATTCCGTTTATTTAAGATGAACAATGGACAGTCTACGCTGCGAGGTGAAGGGGCGGCCGACGATCGGAGCATTGGCAAGACAATCAGATTTGCCTGATTACGCCCTACCTCACAGCATACTATAGTTATGTGAGAGAATCCCGAGTTATTCGTAATTGGATGTTTGGTCATTGCATCCCTTTTCCCTACCATGACTACGCTGCCCACGTCGTGCAAAGCGGTAACATTGCTGGGTTCCTCTTTACGCAAAATAGGTCTTCTACGCTGTGGACGCCACTACCATACGAATAGGGAAGACAACAATATCACTCGATGCCACGGCTCTGTTCATGCCACCTCTTCGACGTCCTCTGGAAGACAATTCATAAAGGAATAGAAAAATTCTTACGAACGAAAAGGAAACCAGGGAAATTGCGCTCAGACTCTGTGATAGCTAAGATAATCCGAATTTAATTTTGTGATTCGTCCCGCTACAAATAAAGCAGAAGACTCAATGCGTCATAGATGAATTCCTCATGCTTGCTTGACTTGTACGGTATCGCATTGTACTGCTCCACTGCCAACTGATTCTGGCGTTGGTTCCATTACTACGCGACAGTATCGTACTGATAATATTGGCCACAGCATGAGTGGCGTCTGTGTACCTCGTACGCAGCCACCTCGTCATTGGCGTTGTTACCGTGAATCGCGCACGAACGAATGTCCACAGCAGCAGCAGTGTTAGAGGGAAATACAGGCAATGATTAATGGCTCACGATGGGATCGCTAATGGTGCAGCTATAGCTTTTTTAGCGTCCGTTGTTTGCTGCGCCGCCGGCAGGACGGGAACCAACTGCGTCAGGAACAGCATCATTAACCGCTCGAAAACAGCGGAGCATATATGTCTATGTATTGTAGTAAGCTACTAGCAGTTCTAGCGAGATCAAGGAAGCTTCAGTGCAGTAGGACACCTCGATAATGGTGAAAAAGGGCAGGTTTTGCTATGGAAAAGACGCGCACCTATTGCGTCGAAAAAGGCGGATCGTACTACCCTTCCGTTGCATTGCTACGGACCGCAGGCAAAGCAGCGTGTCCTGTTTCCTGTGCCAATCGTGTATGCCTCGTGTGCGAATACGTCTGTATGCGTCTATGTGCTGTCTAATTGCACCAATGCCAACCACTTCGTTTTCCTTTTTTATAGCAACGGCATAATCGAACACGACACGAGTTTCTGTATGTGGGAGCATTTCAATGTGTACCGTAAGAAAATGATCGTCTTTGACGAAGTGCTTGTGTCACTTAATGGTTCCTGTGGACCTTGTAGAAAAAATCATTATTTTAACCGCAGCCTCCGCGGTCACAATATCATTAACGAAGGAATGGCGTGTGTTTTCGTGTCAACCTGAACCCATTTATACTACCGAGTATTGGGTTGGGGGCGATGACCACAACGGTAACTACCGGAGTGGATAGAGATCACAGACCATTTCTACAGTTCGGAATCCTCGATCAGCCGACGTTCTCGGTCAACCGGTGAAGGTGGCCATTTCCCGCATTCGCACGCCGGTGCTGCGAGTCCAACCTCACACACATTTACTGCTGAACTCTGCTTGTTGTTGTTATTAAGATATAGGTAAGCGGGTGTACCTATCGGCAAAAATGATCCTACGTAGCGCTTACGTTCAATAAATGTAAACCGGAGCATAATGCACTGGGGTCCGCTCCATCTTTCGAATATGGACTGTGAAACGCTGATTTTCTTTTAGCGGCTGTCCTTGCGTTTTAGGAGCACCTTAAGGACATAACTTGGCTGAGGTGTAGATTCGTTATTATTCGTTATAGAAGAAGTATGAGTTAGACGCAAGCTGACAATGCTTTGTAAACATCTACACTATCTCCAAGCTGATTTGAAAAACCTAGTTACGAGCTTCCGTAGTCGTCAGACTCCTTCCTATTCCGAACGGGCAGATAGGGCTGTTTTGATCTGCCAGTAATATTTCGTCCAGTCGCTAACGAACAGACACGAATCAAAAAACTATGTAAGCTGCAATTCTCAGATCAATCAAAAACAGAGCTTGGCGCCATTATTACATCTGCGATTGTAGCAAAAGAACGATATGTACAGACACGTACAGAGACCTTGTGTACTACTGCGACGTAAGCAATTTTTTGCAACCAACAATTGAGCCCAACTGACCATTTAAAATCAATGATCTTAAATGATTGATCGATTAAATTCTGGCTGTGTCAATTCATATAAATGCTTGAAAAAAAATGTAGTGAACAGATAAATTCGAAGATCAATGCTAAAGTTCCTTACCGCAGATCGCAGTCATCCCTGGAAATCCACTAACATTGGAATTTTTTTTTAAGGTTTCAGACATTTTATAGTCGTCTAGACTCTGCAGCAGATTTTTGGCGAAGTCTGCGAATTGCGTTATGAGTACGGACGAATTACGGAACGTCTCGCCTCCAATTTTCATCACCGTATCCGACTAGAGGGGCCCATTAGGGGGGCCATAGTTCCACCACAAAATTGGCATGCGAAAGCAGCATCGGTAGCAGCACCAGCACACGCAGAGAAAGGTATGAACACGATTTTAACGTCTCAACACCATAGCTCGGCTATATGCAGCAACGATATGTATAGATTCATGTGGGTCCATCCACCTTATGTTAGCACTGACAGAGCACAAAAAAGGCCCTGCTGAGCGGGCCTACTCCCATCATCGTGTTTGAATACTTTCCATTCGATGGCTGGAGGCGACGAAGCGATGTTTGAACGCTATCGAAAATCAATCATGCTTCGTGAGCGGGTCCAGCTTCTGGATACCCGGAGCCTGCCTACGCGGAAGGGAGCTCGCAGACTCTATTCGAGGGAGAAACGGATTCAGCCGCTCGTATCTCCGCGCGCACTAACCGATGCGTCTACGTAACTGGTCGTGTCCCATGAGTTAGATAATAGTAACTGATAGCGCTAATATTCTATAATGTTGAAAAAATTTTTACTGACGTCATAAACGGAAACGAATCGGGTAACAACGAAACGACGGTTTTAGCGGTATCGTTAATGATTTACGAAATATGGTTGTCCGTCGCACATGTCGTTTCCGCTATCTATGAAGCTTGTCGAGATCGTTATTTTCCGTCTCAACAATTCTGAAAAACGTACTTGTTTGTATGAGAAATACACTTTCGCTGTATAAATGAATGCACTAAAAAGTTTAAGTTCACCAATTTTGAAATCGGTGTGAGGCTATACGGGAGCTATTGATCATGACAGACATGAGCAAACGCATAAAGTAATAAATGGCTTTAACTTATTGGCCAGGTGTTGCAGAAGTCTATGGAAGATCAAAATGAAAATTAGGATTAGTTAGGCACAAATATACTATGTATCGATTGTGATGCTTCGACCGCACTCGAAAGCGACATTATTTCACTATGACTAATGGTAAATTAATCATTCTATATATAAAATTATAGCGTCCTGAAGATTTAGGTAGCAGGTCGTACGCTTAAACGTTTTCAAACTTCTCGAAGCCTTAAGTCCGTTCTTGCGAGACGAAGACCATCATAGTATACGTTTTTATTGATAGCATAACTTAGAAACATTTCACACGTAACAGATACACGTAAAAGTATCCATTTAGATTCTAGCTTTAATGAGTGACGATGCAGAATCGAAAGATCTATACGTAATCATCTGATGTCGTCAGATGTAATCCGGTGCACAAGAACAGTCTTTCGAAGAAGTGCATGTGCACGTGTCTGCAAAACACCACTAGATAGGAAACAAGTAGAATCAAAAGTCTCTAAACAGAAGCTTGTTTTTGCCCCCCGAAGGACCTACCGGCCTCTGCAACCTAGCATAGATTCCCTTGTTGACACATGTGCATCGAATGAAATAGTTCTCTTAATAGCTAGCATGATATCAGGACACATAATCCGTTATGCTTCATCAAATGCCATTAATCGTGATCTGATTCCCAGGAGGTCTGATCCCTGATCACGATTCTCGTCGAGATAGATCGAGTAGTTTAACTTTAGTTGAGCGTCGTGGGCCACTCGGAGATCTCTAGTCAATGGCGACTAATTGTTTACACACACACACTCACTTTATGACCAGCGATTACTGGCTCGTTACTTACTATTGAACAAGTACAAGTATAATACTTTCAGAGCAACACCGGTTAATCTCGTTATTAAGTATCTGAGATTCTATCCGACAGAGTTTTTACGTACATGTTTAGATAGACTATTTGAGAAGCATGTAACTATGCCTCGAACACTATATCAACACCCGTTGACTGCTGCTACGGGCACAAAATATGGACCTTTGTAGTCATGGATTGAATAGTTTTCTTCACATTATCGAACTTGAACTAGTAGGTATCACAGATGACGGGTTGAGCATAGTGAACTCGATGCGTTAAATAGAATTATCTGATTTTTTTTCCCAGCAATAATTCTCGGTTATTAGGCGCTCTCTCCTGCATGGCCTGTAACCCTATGTGCTAAACACCTATACTCCGTAACGAAATTTTTAAAAAGCACACGTTTTTAAAATAAATTTTATATTAGCATCACTTTCAAGCTGCATTCGCTGAGAGCGAATGCATGGGGATTATTTGAAGCTCCAAGTGAGCGTCTCTGAACGCAGTCGTTTTACCAAATAAACACCTCTTGAGGTTTTTTGAGAGAACAGGCCTGTTTGGCCGCGCAGTGCGATCCAGTCGAATAGTGTACTATAGTAGCAAAGCGTTCAGTCAATCGGCGCCAGATCGGCAGGTCCGGAAATCAGCAGGGTCACTAGAATTACGATGGCTTACATCGTAATTCCAGCCAACAAGAACTTACTTTTGCTTCGAATTGCAAATGACTAAATTCCCGTCGGTACGTAACACTTGCGCGATAAGAACTTCCGTAACCAAATGGATGGCTTGCCATTTTAGTACAGTGGGTAGTTTGCAGGCGGAAGCATAATTTTATGCCTGCATAAAAAAGCAAGTTTTACTTTGCACTGAAGATTTTGCCTAGTAAACGATAGACCTATTAGTGACCTATTAGTCAAACTGACCAAGCGCTTATCATAAAAGTGTTCCTTCGTATAACATAAATTAGATATATATAATATTTTTCTGATGGAAAATAAACGATTTTTTGACATTGTTATACGATACTGCAGTTGTAAATTCGTCGTAGCATACACGAAGTGGACGGAGTTCGTAGGTGCGGTTGCTTGTGACCATCCTCAATTAAGGCTTAGATGGAGATTCACCTAGTCCGATCGCTGTCTGATTTGTTTCGGAGAAGATCAGAAACTGCACGACGACATTTCGTGACGATTGTTCGTACATATACTATGACACGTAATACCTGAGCTTCGGATCGTGCTCAATTTAGTTTCTTTAAATTGAACCTTCCCCTTTCAAGTTATTCTGTGCTCTGCCAAGTTAGTAGAAATCTCGCTCAGTACATCCTATACCCGAGAAGATTTCATCTATCAAAGCTCAACCAATTTCTGTGCCGTGTCTGCATAGTAAGTGCAGTATTCCGAAGCCGTATGGTTTCTTTTGCTTACGATTAGTGTGTTTTCCATCAGCACCAAGTGTGTACAGAACGCCAATGTGGTTTTCCGCACTTTGAGCTTGCGATATTTGCCCTGTCGGCCAGCACACGGCTCAAGGTACGTGGACATAATGAGCCTATTTCGTTCGTCAGGCTGCTGACTCGGATTCGGGCGCCGCTACTGCCGACGAGTCGTCCTTTCGTCGGCCGTACGATGCTACTAACAGACCATTGCTAATGACACTGCCTTCAACCCCTGACCAGCATTACCTTGTCGAAGCTTTATAGCCATGAAGTCCCAGGCTCCGGCTTAGACGCCGCGGACTTCAGCGCGTACTTCGTATTGGTTCTGCCGCCATTGATCCATGAAAGGGAGTCTGGACAGTTAAAGCAAGGTTGAGAAGGATTCATATGATTAAATAATGTGCTGACATTTTATTGCTGTCGTCGTTGGATTAGACAACGAGCGTAGTCCATGTCGACCTTATCGTAGCTCCCTATTCCTGCTTATCTAGCCATTTCAGAAACCGGCAGTAAGATAGTCGAGCAACCGTCAATGGGCGACAGAGCTATTAGGTTGGACGTACTATCCATCGATCCAAAGAAAAAGTAACAGCATCCCAGCCAATGATAGTACTTAGTACTGATCAACAATGCACCAAAATGAGCTCTGTATGGCAAGACGTTTCAAACTGAATATCATCTTTCATGTAATACTATCGTCTGTGGCCAGATCTGCGATATGTGTGTAGGATCTAACAGTCCGATGGCGTAAGCGGTAAGCGTCAGTGGAGACATTTTTTGTCCTCAATGGCGATAACTTCAAATAGCATCGGCGTGGTTCCTTCTATTCCCGCCCGCAAGCGCCGACCTTTCCGCGTAATCTTGTCCGTTGTGAACGTCGTACAATGCACAGTTATTGTCGTATAGCTGCAACAGTGTTTATGCGATCTATGCCGTACTACTAGAGCAATCTGTGAGGTCTATTTTTCGTGCTGCTGATAGCACATAGGGACATGTTCTATTACGTTACGTCGATGATGTTTCCGCAGCACCGCCTAAATAAAATGGGCTATAATAAATGTTTCGATAGAATATGTTATACACGCACAGCCATATGTTCTTAGTAGTCGTTCGGCCTAAATAGGCGCGAGAGACGCAGAAAAAGGTTTAACAGAGGAGTACTTGTATTATGTTCAAGCGCTTGGCTGCTGCAATAAGTCGCGCAACGTATAGCCAGCGCCTTTACAATAGAATGATAGGATATGGTGACGTCGTGATGTTGCCCTTTCGATAGCCATTCGTTGATACTGATATTGCAGGCAAGCAATAGGAGGTTCGAGGAGATCCACTCAATGGCTGGATTTTTTGGGGACATCTGCGGCTATAGTAGTTCAACATTGACTCCCATCGGTATCACTATGGTAGTTTCGCACGACTATCTACGTCCGCGCTTCTCCCAGAAATCCGTTCGCTGTTTACAGCCTCTGCCGTGTAAAACTGGCCCATGAAATCGGCCGACAAAAAGTCACGCAGCGGCCGTACAAGCTAGAGGTTGATCTAATGAACGCTCGAGACAAATGATAGGGCCTGCTGCGTCTCAAAAACCTAATGATTTTGTAATATGAACATGTATGTAGCTATCCAGTTCCGATTTGGACACTGAACTAAATAGTGTCGAGTGTAATAGAAGGGGGTAGGATCAACGGGAGGCAAATAGGAACTGCAGTTAGATAATTAATAGCGTTGCATATGAGATATCAGTAGAGGCTAACACACAGCCGGGGTAAATACAGGCAGCAGATCCTGGTACCGAGTCCAATTCTGTATTCGGCCCATAACTTGATTAGCGAAGCTCGATACCGTCAAGTTCTACTTCATTACTGGTACCGGTAGTAAATTACTATAAGAATGTTGGATACAAAGTTGCCAAGCAAGATCTTGGACAGAAGAACCTGATTTTTTGGATTATCTAAGTAAACCACTATCACGTTAGTTATCTTGGAAAAATTACATTTTGTATGGCTTTTGAAATCCCAACAGAGGTATCAAAACACGACGAGAAACGGCATGTCACGTTTTCGCTTAAATTCAGACGAACAGTAAATAGGCAGCCTTGAATGATACATGCAAATAGCGTCCTACCATCATTCCCAGTGCGCGCTTATTCTTGTGTATCCATTGAGACCTTGTTGTGAATACATACTCTATTCGTGTGTGAGAAGGGAATACGTAATTGAACCGTGGGATACATTACTTATGATTGGTATTGACACAGCCCATATCGACGGGTTCAGATAAACGGACGATGTAATATTGCCCAACATAAACGGCCGACACAAAACAGGCTTATATTTACTTGGGTCAAACTGAAGGAAAGGAAACGCACAACATCAGCTGGTAGTAGAGGATGAATGCTGAAGATTCACGTTTACAGCATACACGCCAGCTACGACAAGATCATCATTAGACCCTATAAATGTGCCGCTCTTCGTTCGTTTATCTAGTTTTCAGTTCACTAGCGTACTCTAGATGGCACAGGTTGTTTTTACTATTCGCTACGTAGTCATGTTGGCGAAAGCATTCGGGAAGCGATAGCGTTTAGAATCTTAGAAGTGTTCCTTCATTATGGCTGTGCCAGTCTTTGACTGGCCTATGATTCGACTGCCAAGATACCCTCAAACACACACCTAATCTACCACGGGCGTATGTTCGTACTGTAGATACTTAGTCACTAAAATAAAGCTCGTCTACCTCAAAACCTGGCAGCCCATTTATAATCATTTGATTCCTGGGCGATTAGTACGCATTACGCAGACAACCACCCACGGCACAAACTATCTGCGATGTCAGTGGCGCTCATAAGAATGAATCGCTCCAAATCAAGGTAACCACTGTACTGAAGAAGCGATAACGAACGAAAAGACAGAGCGGCAAGTCTGTCGCAGAAGGACGAGCTTTCATAATGAGCTAGGGAGCTGTGACGAGCTGGCACGAAGTGCGGGGCCTAGAAGAAACAAAAATGTCGTCGCATATCGTCACCGAATTGCCGAATCAACGGCCAACTGGTTGAATGAATTACTGGGTCTCGGGAGCAGTAACAGAGCGCGCATGGCCCGAAGCAACTGTTCAGCTGATACTGCCCTGTCATTGAATAAGTAGTAAATAGTAGACGGCCAGTGTTGGTCGTTTTTTGAGGAAAAAGAACGCGAATCATTTCTTTCCAGAAATGCGCACCTCACGGCGTCGAGGTCGGCGCAAAGGATTGGCCTGTTATTGGTACTAGAAATGCTCGTTCGGCTGTTGCTAGAGCGACTGTGGTTATTCGACAAGCACGACACGGGACGAGACAATCGCTACGTTGACATACAGACTATAGTCTAAGACAGTGGCGGACACCGACGGAGACGACAGTGATACCCGCGGCGGCAGCAGTAGCAGCTACTTGTTTTGTCGCCGTCGGGCATGGAGGCGTCGCGATGGCCGCGTCTGCCGCATGTGTACGAAACGTGCGCGGCGGGCGATGCCACAAACAACAAATTTGAATGAATATGATAATGTGTGGTTATGCAGAAGCCATCGGGGCAGCGCCGACGCACTTGCATATGACAGTGCCGTAACACCAGCCATAGCGGTGGCGTTGGCAGTAACAGTTGGCTTGAAAATCGCTGGTTGAGGCGGCGTTGAGGGTAAGAAACCCGCGTATGGATAATGGTCGACGGGCTGATGTTTGACATCGTCACCTTTCCCTTAGACACCGACAGTGACGACAACGCGCGCGCGCGCACGCACACACACAAAAAGCCGATTGCTTGCAAGTAATAACAAGGAAGAAGTTACAAAGGAGGCTATGGCAATGACAGCCGTAACTGGGGGCTACTTCTACTAACAATAGTAATAGCAGTCCGGCTAAATGTAGCCCAAGCGAAGGTATAATAATCCGCCGGCCAAAAGCGTTACTGGCGCTAGCTACTTTGGTGGCCGTTTTATCTATTCCGCGTAAGGAAACCATTTGTGCTGTTGCTGCTCAGGGAGAAAGAAGTCAGGAAATAAAAAAATGAAGGGACTCGCAAGGCGCAGGTCGCGAATCAATGCTGTTTAGTCGCCCAGGCAATACCAACTTTAGTATTCGTATAATTATTCATATCACTAGCAATATTATTATTGTTATCTACTACTGCAATCTGCGCCGTGTTGACACTGGCGAAGCGGGTATTAGTCGAATACACTGATGGGCGTTCGATTCGAATGAGGCGGAAAAAAAGAGGGATTTTCTCATATTCATGAGTTTCCTGTGTACCTGCTGTGGTTGCTACAACATATATACCTGCCTACTGCTTGCAGATCGCTGTTTGTTTGAGCCAACAAAAAAAAAAAAAAATGTATGGCTTGTTCGCGAATGCAGGCAACAAGTGCCGGCCTCGAGTCTTCATTCCTGAGGCTTAAAATAACGCCCATGTGCACGATGTTATTGAAGTCGAACCCTGACTGTATGCCAATGATAATCATACCAATGACTATAAGCCGCGATAGCGGTGACGTTGACAATCGAGAGTGACGATAGGGAAAACGTTTTGTTCCCTTTTGCTATTATTACGAGTACTATGCTATGCATAGTCTTGCAACGGGGGGTGCCGTACAGAACGGTCCGTCGCGGCACGGAGATGAGCTTGACACAAATTTTCAGCCAAAGAATCGCCGACCACTGCTCTGATCCAACGGAAAGTTCTACGTACGTACGTACGTACGTACGTACACATGAAGTGATAACCGATAGCTAAGTAGAGCGAAGCTAGGAACTTGCCGTTGTTAGCGATATCTTTGTCTCCGCATTGTCGAATGGCTTACTGAGCACGTCGTTTTATTATCAAAGGGAATCTGGCAGTACAGGCAGGTACTTTTGTTGCGGCGCATATGTTTATTTTGCCATATAGCTTGACACCTGAAGAATAGTCGCAATATATGGCTTGTGGGTAATAGGTAAACTAGAGAAAAAAAAAACAAGATGACGTAGGCTGTATTGTGAAACACAGTAGTCAATAATGAATAAGTACAATTTAAATGCCTTCGCTTTTAACTTACGAAACGAAATATTAATACTTGTTGCATTGCTAGCCAAATCTGCCAAATTGTTGCAGCTTCACGACGCTGCAGGTATAACACCTACTTTGCTTGAGTCCTAAACTCTTATGCTGTACCTGCTGAAAAACACGAAACGCTAAACGCTACACGAACAAGTTGCTATTAGTTGTCAACTTCATAGACATTTTAAGAGTATTCTTATATTCAGATCGCGCTTTTGACGAATTGCACACTACATAATGTTTAAAATAACTATTTGGCACGTGTACATTCGGGCGTAAGATCGGTCACTTCATATACGGTACAATATCAAATCTTTAATTTCCTCTGCTGTGCATGGAACAATCGATTTGTCTATATTGGATTCTTTAAGCAATGAAAGGCCACCTGCTTGGTGCTAGGCCATTTCATGCACAAAATGTACCCTGTTTTGATAGGTCATCTACCGATAACATTACGGGTTATTCATTTGGGTGTTAGAACTACTTACGTCTTCGCGCTCAGCCAAGCTTTGATGTCATTCGGCCACCAGGCAGTCTTTGACTTGAGAGAAGCGAATGAACTTCACCGCTGGCAACGGTAACCACGAGACGCCGCTCCCGGACCTCGATTCAACGTCAAGCTACATTGATGGCTTTGTCCGATTTAGCCTAGAAGAATCCAGGACAGATTCTGGGTAGAGGTGCACTTGGTGAAGGCTGTAAACAGAGGATCGAAGGTAAGGCGTGCCATACATCAAACCGCTATCCAGCTAACACTTCGTTTATGTGGCGGGCCAACAGCGCCTGCTTGATATCGCTCAACTGAAGTGACGCATGAAGCCGTTACGACCCAAGCCAATGACCAACGATCGAAAAGGCTCAAATAGCACTCACTTGTAGCCTGACTGACTCAGGCGGTATCGGTTAGGCGAATTTATCTTTTGAGAGTAATTTTTATAAACTCTGGTAGTCTAACTAGTCTTATTTGTGTCAATTATACTATATGTACCGTCCACAGCAAACCTTTCTATAGATAGGAAGGAGCGGTCGAATATGGTGTATTTTTAGAAGTGTGTACGATGTGATGAATAGCATTTAGCGTTGGGCTTTTCTAAGTGAAAAATAGTTTTCTTCTAGACTGACTGCCTGCTTTCTTTGCCGGGATAGAAGAAATGTTTTGGAAGAAATCGAGCCTCCCATAGCTAGTCCAAAGCCGATCTCTTTGTCTGCAACCCGCAAGTAGCAGCAGGACCGATAAAATTCAGCTGGGTATTTAAAGCAGCTAGGACCGACAGCATAGCCTCATCTACAGAATACTGAATTCTCTTGACAAATAAGTTCGGAAACCTATATTACAGAACTCGTTTGTCTACTTCGGCAGATTCGACAGGGATAATCGCCGTAACCTTATTGGACCATCAGGTACAGATCACATCGAGGATGAATATAGAGCATATCGGTAAGCAGGCAGGCAGGCATTCCAGTGACTCTGTAGACAGCACACTACAGTCATACGGCCAATTCGGCAGATTGATCTATCCTCTAGGCCGGATTCTGGCAACAGGTAAAAGAAACGTATGCGCACAGATAGAGTTATCATTGTACATGTTGGATACTATAAAAAGACTGGAGCGGCCTAGGGCTATATGGCTGCCCATATTTCATCGTACCAGCCGGCTACGGTCGGGCTCGCCTCGGGTATTCGACCCGCATACTTACCCCAGTGGTCTGTCTCTTAGTTCATCGCCTGTGCACTTCAAGCCAACGGGGCAACGGGAAAGGCAGTCAGAGCAAAAATACACCAGTCTACTCGGCGCTATCTCCCGTTTGTTTCTCTTGTTGATCGATCGCTATATAGGCAGGTTCCGTAACCTGTTGATGCCCTGCCCCCTTTACAGGAGGGGGACGGGGCAGAGGGTTCGGCGTGTGACGTTAGCACGTCCGACGACTATGTAAGTTTCGTCATGGCCAGTGATTGGAGTCACATCAATTAATCATATTCTTCTTAAATACAAATATATTCAATATATATGGCGTAAATCGCGTAGTTTGTGTGCCGTTCCTGCTTTATAATGCCTAACGCATCTACCGAACGTTACCTAATACTTTTATCCGTAGCTTTTGGTGCATATTCGGTAACGGCCTCTATAAAAAGAATTAGTAGAGGCAAATATGTTGGATGCAATAGCGTTGTTACATATATAGATATACATCGATCACGAATAAATCATAAATAGGCTGCGAGTTAAGGATTCTAAAATGGTCCGAAAGGAACTACTAGCAGGATAAAAAGAAGATGCTGCATCGCGATTACTTAGTGATTATTGTTGCGACGTATCACAGAATAAGCATCCTTACCGCGAACCAGATCGGTGGGTATGAGTCCCACGTCAATTTATGTCCTGATACATGATTTTATTGTAATTTCAATATATTGAGTATTGTGACTGAAGTGAGTTGTTATTTCTTGGGGATCCCGTGGGGTAGTATGGTATATTAAACAAGGGGAGAATCGGATTGATTCATACTCAAGTAATTTTGCTTCGTGTCTCAACAAGCGTCAGTCCAGATAGTGTCGAGATATGTGAGAGAAATGTATCGAAATCATCTAATGTACTGCAAATTTTGATGGGGTTTCAAACTTCTATATAGATCTTGACGATTTAATTTTTTTTTTATTTTTATATTTTATATTTAAAAGAGAGGACATACTGCAAGACGTATTAAGTGTACTCGTAAGCCGCACGGCTGGCTGAAGGCAGCGAGCGTCCATTGTTCGAAACCAATACGCACCAATAAATCCTTCCACAAAAGTAACAATTTCGACCGAAGCTGTGTTAGCTGTCGAGATTACTGTTAGATAATAATAAAAATAACACTGCAACACTATTCTGGGGCCTTAAGCTGCAAAAATCTGTAGGATTTTGTCCTATGATGAAAAAAAGATGTTTCCAAAAACTTCGGCAATCATTCAAAGCGTCAAATGTGCGTATGTACCTCGAATGATCCGCCCAGAGTCGGTGTTAGCAGAATATATTTGAATTGCCATTTTAGTACTTGTTTCACTCTTGTAAAATAGGCTGCATAATAAACAGAGAAAAGCTTTTAAAAACTCGCGTAACCTTAATGTTCTCGTAGGTTTAGTTCCATTGAATCTAAGAGCGCCACAACTATTTTCAATCTGTCCTAGATAGAAAATTCTAGAATATAATAACAATATTAACGATATTGTTCTTTCTGCGATGCTGATGACAGGTCTACCCCCTCCCCCTCCCCCAGAACAAAACTACCATTTGGCTGAACCGTACCCTTGTGGCACACGAGCTTCACTTAGTCCTTCACTATATCTGCCTATTTTCCTAGGCTAAACGTGATATACAATACGTATGCGTAATAAAACGGTTATCTTCTTCAAACTAAGGTCGGACTCGCGCACGGTCAGAGCAGCTGTTTGTTACCGCTTCGTCGTTGATCAACGCCTGTTTTTGTCTGGGACGATCTTCTTCCCTTAGCGCTTCATCTTTCTTCGTTTTGGTAGTATTCACCTTTTCGAGAAGTTTTTTTGTTCCATCGGCGCCCCACACATTGCAACTAATCCATCGATGTGTCGATGTGAATGTTTGTTCAGCCGATCAGAGGCGGGGCCACTCCATTGTCTCCGCCCCTGACCGCTCCGACGAAAGCCTGTTCTCGCGGGTGATGGCTGCGCCTATTCGTCCACTTCGAGCCGTGTCTGAGCACCGTGCGCAACAACTCTCCATGAATGCGCTTTATACTCATCGTACTGCCGTCGGCCGGTACATGGCCGATGGCAGAGACGTTGATGTGTCTGTGTATGTGTGCGTCAGCAGTTCGACTGCGTTCGCTGTCCGCGCCGTCGTGAGCATAGCTTTGTTCGTGACGCTGGCGCCGCCGCCGCCGCCGCCGCTGGCGCCGCCGCCGTGCTTCACTCTGTGTCGGCTATGTGCTGTTCGTTGGCGGCCTGAGCATGGTTGCCCTTGCCCATGGAACTCGCCTGCCTGATGAGCGAAGAACGCTTGAGAAGTGTTGCTGCGGCCGGGTGAGCACTCGCCATCAGAGCGGCTCGAACCTCACAGCCCGCACGGCAGCAGGACGATGCCATAGCAGCGACAACACAAAAGCGAAAGCAAACTTGTCTATATATTAGCTTCAAACGACGAATAACGAGGACAAGTACTTGCTGGGGAAGAAGATCAGTGGTAGCATCATTGGAGGTCAGTAAAGTGTTTCTGGAAGCAAAGCTACAGTCGTGGACAATATAACGACGCAGTGAAGAATTTCGGTCCTTTTACCGTTATACTAGCGCCAGCAAGGTTTAATGCGATTACTACTGCATGTTGTGTCTTAAAAGCTTGTGATGCCCGTTCCGCCACCTACAAAGGGACCAAGTGCTTACACCGAAGACAGTACTGACGAATACGAGTTCGAAGCGTGTGCGAAGTCCTTTGCCAATGACCGTCAGTGGAAACGTATGCGTCGCCTGTGTCTCTACTGCCAGCCTGTTAGTATTCACCTAGGCAAGCGGACGGACCTGGGCATCTTCTGAAAACCGACCACGCACGCCCACGTGGTATCGATAGCACGCGAAAAAGGTGGATAGCGTCGAAAGGATTTGGAGACAGAAAGAGGAGGACAGAAAGGGAAAAGTTGCGCGAACAGAGACGATATGCAACTGTTGTCGTTATTATAGTAAGGCGTTGGCTTGTGTTAGTTATCTGATCAAGCAATAGGCCACACACAATTTGCCTCTGTTTCTCTGCTCGAATGCTATATTCGTTTACAATTGTTACGTTCATAGATGGTTCGTGAACGTGCTGTTTGTGGCCAGTGCGTGTGTGTGCGTCTGTGTCTGTCTATGTGTGTGTCAACTATTGCCAGCCTCTTTGTAACTTCTGACTAGCAAGCGGGAACTTGCGTTGGAAGTCGACGTTTTCTAGAGAACCTAATCGTGTTTTGCTGTGGACGAACGAGAAGCAATCAGGGAAGCGGAACTTAATAGTAGGACACTTGAACCTTCACTTCCTTTTTGTGTTATACCTGAAACAGATAGCGTTCACGTGTCGCAGGCCACGAAGACTGTGAGACAGTGCTATCTATTGTCCTCTGTTTATCAAAAGGCTGCTGTATCAAGATTGGTAAGTGGATAGACGGACAACTACTAGGTAGATTTGCATGTCAAATACAGTTCAAACGCTCCCAGATACGTAAAGGTAAAACGACTGCCGGTCGTGTACGGTTCCGTTTCAGTTAAAGATCGTCGTCGAAAGGAAACAGTTTGCGATCACAGTTGGATGACGATAGCAGTAATACCAAGGACAACCTAAAAATCAGTCTTGAACCTATTCCAATCTGCTATGTCATAGACTGTATATTTGATCACTTAGTAATCACTCCGCGTTAAATATTGTAGCATTGTAGTGGAAAACGGTCGATCGAACTATTATATAACATATTCTGTTTAAGTACATCTTCCGTTTTATGCTAGGCCCATTTGTTCTAGCAATTATATAAACGTTTAAATGCAGGAGTTTCTATGCAGCCTATCTCTCTACCAAGGAAACGAGTGCTCCTCCCGTATACGCCTCCGCCGTATACGGAAAATAACTAATTGGCCTAGATAGTTATTCCATACGCACTGAAGCTTTTACTGACTTTCAATATACCATTTTGTGCAAAACCGGTGCTTGACATCTTACGCACACACCAATTCAAAGATATTCGAATCTGATCAATAATATATCAATGGCAACTTCGATTTTGTATTCAACCTGGTCTGTCGTCCTCGACAGTTTATCTATGCCCCAATAGAGGGCCATGATAGATCTGAAGACGTTTGACTCCCCCACTCTGACCGTCCCGTATTCAATTAATAATGCTTTTTACATTGTGTCGTTTGGGAATAATATTGATAACGATAAATGTACAGCGAGTTTTTGACGGAATCAACTCCTTCAAGTGGCATTAAAGCGAGACATTGTTTGTAGAAAAAGTCTAGACTAAAAGATCTCCAAAGAAGTGTTAGTTTTTCTTTTTATTACAAATTAGTTTTCCATGACGAGACCCTAAACCGTGACCCTGTTTTGTTCGTATCAAACCCTTCTGCCGAGCAATCGATATGCGATTGCAGCTCAGCTATACTTGCTACATGAATAGCTTCTCCACAAATAATAACAACTTAACATAATTTCCTTATATATATATATATATATATATATATATATATAGTGAGTGCATTGGCGCATTTACATTACAGCCAGGTGTAGATCTAGGTTTGTATATTAAGAAGAATGTTACTAACATAAATATTGTATAAAACGTTCAACAGGAAAATCATATGCAGCCCAGAAATAAAACCTTCAACTACTGTCGGCCATTGCAAGTTCATTAATATAGGTATTAGTGAATTTTTGGGCAGATTTATGCAATTGTTACGAAAAATGGGCATTTACTATTACCATGAGCCTAAAACGGGGACTCAGTGTCATGAGTTACGGAAGTTGCCAGCGGTACCAAAAGCGGTGTTTCCCAAATGATCCCAAGGTAAATTCACTTTAAATGCATAACAGTTTATAGTAAAATTATTTTTTGGTAATAGCAAAAATAATCATAATAATGGCCAAGTGAATTTCACTATTGTTTTTGGACGTACTCAACCCTAAATTCTATTCGCCCTTCGAAATATGGATTTTTTTTTTGTTTTTGCCTATACGCGATGCTTTTGTTTAGCAATTTTGTTGATAATGAAAACTTGAACACTGAGCATGGACGAATATATAAGGTGTTTGATTCTACCTTGATAACAAAGACTAAGTACACACCTCGAAGAAAAGCCTGCAGGACGAATGACATTTCAGACCGAATCAAAAACTGCAAAACAATATGCCCATTTGTAACGAACGGCCCAACTACCGCTGAGTACTAGATAGTCTCTCTACATAACATTATAGAAACAAACTTGCTTAGTTAGAAAAACACGAGGCTTAAAACAACTCAAATTTGGATTTTGTGGATATTGTACGTGATCCGTATGGAGCGTACCTGCTCGCTACAAATGCCAAGTTTATAGTACAACGAAGTAAGAGATAGCCATATTGAACGAAGTGATATCTGAGGCGAAAATTCGGATCTCCGATACGTGCTACTATATGTCCGTTTAAACTCTTCATCAACAATATATAAACATCGTATTTGGGCTCTGAAAAAGACTGAGGTGTAAAGAACCATATTTATCCCGACTCGATAGCAGCTTCTTTGGTTTGCTTATTATTTTCTCTAAGCATGAATTAAAATGCCCATACCATGAACGATGAAAACACGCGGGCTCACAGATTTACAGATTTTTTCTAATGCATAATGTAGCTTCCCCCTTCTCCCCTCGCCTCTAATCATCACCGTCCAGCCGTTGTTCTTGACACAACCCTATCCTGCTCTACACCCAGATGCAGAGATATGAAGCGCCTCCACTTCCGGCACTTGATCTTTTCTCTTACTGGTATTTGGTCTTTTCCACTGGGGTTACATTGACCCTTTCCCTAAGCCTACGGATTAAGTACATCGCCTTCTAAAACACCTTCGTTCACTTACACGCTGTTGTGTTCCCTCTTGAACCACTCTGCCTTGTCTACCCTAATAGTAATTAGCAGTATCGCTTAAATTAGCCAAAGCCGACCGACGGCTGACTGTCAGGACTTTTCACGGCGGCGTAAGACCATTTGGCACTGCTACTCAAGTTCAGACGGAGCTGATGCGGGTAACTAAGGTTAAGCTAGAATATGAGATTTTTGGGTGCGGGTATGGGCATACAGTAGCTACTAAAATTGACGAGCTCCAGCGCGCCGAACGGTAGTCTACAGATACCTACCTATTTGTAAGCATATTTTGTCACACCGCGACTCAGTCGGAGTTGGAGGTAGCCGCAACGGCAGGCGACCCCCCACCCCCCCAGAACAGTACAAGCTGTTTGTTGTGGTCCGTTAGCCAAACAACGATCAGATAACACGCAGCCGCGCGGCCTGCTCGGAGTGAAAATTCGTGACCCCCGAGGGGAAGATCGAACCATTGAACTTTTGGGTCGATTCAGTTTAAACGAATGGCCGGTAGAACATATTTGCTAGATAGTCCCGTATACATACATGCACGGGCCGATGTCTAGCCTTCTCCCCGCGAAATATTGGAAAAGTTCACCGCGTGAGATTAGGACAACACTCAATCGTATTTGTTAGGCATAGCTAAAAAATTGAAGTATTGTGTAGGTTATTCGTATTATATACCCAATATTTCTACATGCCATATTCACATGAAATGTACGCAGGCAGTTTTTTGAAAAAAAATATCTACACTTTTATGGGTAAAATGATTCTTACATTTTTGTCATTAGCCTGCTAGCTGGGCTTGAGAAACAATACAATTATAACCATATAAATAAACAGTCTGTTTTGTGAAGCAGTAAAGTTTATCTACGAAAAAGAAGTCCTATGGATCCGTTAAATGTACACAGATTTATGTGAATTAGAGCCTGAACACGAGTCAGTTAATAGAAACCAAAACAGGAGCGTATTCGGTACACCCCTGTCACAATGAACTTCTTTCTGTTAGGCCAATTAATTAGGGGAGGGGGTAGTGAGTATATTACGAACACACACACAGCTCTACTATAGGGGGCACCGGTAAAACTTAGAATTGAACAGGCAAGATCGTCTCATTGAGGTGTATTTCAACTCTGTTGATGGCTCCACCACGTTAGCATCACAGCTATCGTATACCGTAGTTGATGCCTTGAAATCGTGAAGGGAGGTGTTCATGTTTCTATGGCTAACGAATACGCACTGACTATTTTACTGTTATCGTATAGCTGCCGCCTCCACTGTCGTCTATAAAGCGTGAGCTTTATGTGTCCGATTCCATCGAGCTTTTGGCGATTCTCAAGCAGCGAACCAGGTCTATTGCATAGGGAATGTATCTGAAGCCAGCAGGCATGCGTCTCATTCACGTCAGCGAAACTGTGAGCGACTAGATCCGTTTAAAGGCACGGTGATCGTATGTGTTAGCTACGCATTTTATCTGGGTAAGCATGGTTGCTAGTGAGTATGTTAACTGAAATCGTTTCTCCGCCAAAAAATGAGAGGCGCAGACAAAGCAACGGACGAGTGGAAGAGGAAGACGCTGTCGCAGACGAACGCAAAAATCGTGTGCCGGCGAACAGATGCAAAAGATCCTTTTTGGCGTGTCGGCGGCATCTGTGAATACATACATACATACATACGTACGTATATATTGTCTGGACAGCGGTGGCCAGTTAATGCTATTACCAGTCGAGGGCGGTAGGTAGGCTAAGAATGATATTAAATAATGTCGTGCATATACAGACTATAAATCCGCTATACAAGAGCAGAGTTGTAATAGCTCTTTGGTGCACCGTTACCGTCAAGCACTGCTAGCCAACGTAGAGAGGGTAGAATTCGCCGTGCATCTACGATAAGCTCACACTTTAATAAAAACTGATAGCTGACCTGTCGGAAGGCGGGAACCTGTGCCCCCGGCGACCTTTAGACCTAACGGTACGCTGGTGCTTGTATATGTAGCCTAAAACAGAAGTAACTTTACTGGGTAACTAGTCTTTATCTATAAAAAGTTGTCTGCCCATTTTGGCGGTTGTTGACCTTGAAGTGTCATCGCAAACTCTTATATAGTTTACCCAATGAACACTGATATTAGTGCATCTTGCATCGTGTACCAAAATGCATCAATTATATTTGGTGGCCCAAAAATAGTTATTAACAGACGGCGATACGGTTATAATATATGTGTATCAAGATACAGAATAAAGTAGACATAATCGTTTTTGCTCAGTGGTTTTTTACGCGCTTAATTTGTTGCAAGAATATGAGCTCTGTTGGGGCCATATGGATGCGGTTATACCAAAGTTCCAGCTATTCGATGGCTACAGTGGACACGGAGACATATTTTGTTGATGACAGGCAACATTCGAAACTAAAAATTGTGCCTGGTTCTTTGCGGCCTTCTTTAGCCGAACTAATAGCTGACCAGTCATCACCTTGTCCTACGGCAAACACTCATCGCGATGTTTAGACGATGAACCGTCCTTTTTTTTTGACACAAAATAATTTCATATAATATTTTTCTGCATATGCACGTGTCGGTTACTTCAAATGCACTTAAATCTTAGTATATTAAACTTATTTGTTACGTTTCAGTAACAAGTAGCACGAGTTCCCTCAATTTCTATGTATAAAAAAAAAATCCTATATTCTAGAACTAACACTTCTAAACCTTATTCGAGAGAGAAGAACGAAAGACAGACGTAGCTTGAGTCATCATTATCTCGTTGAGCCGTTTCGTCGTCATGTTATCTTTGTAGATTATAGACTGACTGGAAACATAAAGATTACAAACTGCTAAACAATGAATTTTCCTTGTGCACTTTTTGTCCTGGTCCAGTTGTTGGAACAATTCCTTAAATCAAAAAAACGCTAAGTCGTGAGAATCTATTTTAATCGCTTGTTTGTTTTACCTTAAAACGAACCCATAGGAGTTAGGTGACCGATTTTTCACAGCTTGGCCTGCCCCATTAGCTCGCTCGGAGTTTTTCAGACGTCAAAAACTGCAGGTAGTTTATGCAAGACCAACTCCTACTGAGTAGCTTGATTGTTGGGTGGTCATTGCATTACAATTTTATGAATAGCTAGCTGCTTGCGATCTTTGTCAGATTGACAATGTTATGTTATTATCACTACCTACCTACCTACTGTCGCATTCAATGCGTGAAAAACGCGACTTTTTTACAACTAAAAAACGCTTTTTACCTTACGTACGCCGATGGTGTTATTGTTACAAAATGTCTGTAGCAAAGTGTTTCCGTTAATTTTTTGTGCTCCATTTCGTCGAAATGTTCGCTAGGCTAACTTATTTCTACGTAAGTTCTATTCTTAAGGAATAAGGTCTCAAGATATATCTCAGCGATAACTGGTCGGTATACTACGAATACTTTTTCCCGAATACTTTCCTACGAATCCTTTCGTGTTTTGTGTTTCCTTTTTTTTTTTTTTTTTTTTTTTTTTTTT
>NW_019214362.1:137347-154001 GCF_002532875.2 Varroa jacobsoni | reverse complement strand
CGTTTTCGTTGCCGGTTTCAACTGATACTGCTCTATCCTATTTGACATTTTCCCCTCACACCACTGAACAACATGTAAAATAATTTTTAAAGCATACTTTCGATTAGCTTCTATTTATTCAGAGATTACACGAGTCAATCTAACGCTTACTAACGACACCGTTCGATCGATAAGTGGAGAACATTCATTGATTTAACGATCTTCGATCGATACTTTTATTGTACAATGAAAAAAAAAAAAAAAAAATCCTAATGTCAGCTCGTACGGGCGGTTTCTTTAATAACAAAAAACTATATAGATAACCAAAAATGCGATCGTATTGATTCACTGCCATTTCTTATCGTGTATTGCCTTACCCAACGATTACTTTTATGGAAACCACCTCGACCCCGATATATATATACCTTGCCAATTTGGTGCCTGCTGATGCACCCTCTTAGATGTTTATTATACGCTAGCCAAAAGCGACTTATCTGTCATAACAATAATAATCTCTGTTTTCTTTTCTTTGATAAACTCGGACATGAAAGTGAGCAAGAACCTGCAGTGGAGTAAATCTTCGTGTATTGTTAATTTTGGTTCAGCGGAGATTACGTCTCGCTCTGTCCCTCTATGACCGCCATTATAATTTATCTTACCTGTTTCTATTATAATAATTATTACTTTGGGCCAGTATGCAGGACTATCATTGATAGAACGCCCCGTCTGCGCCCCAAGTGTGGATGTCCTCCTTTGGTGAATAAATTGATTGATAATAAATAGGTCGTCAACGGCCGAATTGACACGCGTGCGACGTACCAGCGAGCCTTTGCTTCGAGTTATTTTCGACAATTATATTCCACTTATTCTTTAAGTTGACTTTCATTGGACCTCGGGTGCTGCGTTCGATGGATGAGGGAGTGCTTTATGGGCAGAATTTTCTCTGATAACTGGCTGGGATCGTACCACAAACAAGAAGAGGGCAAAAAAATAATAAGTGCTGGAACGTCCGATGGCCTATTCAGGTTTAACATGAATTGTGCGTGTTGAAAAAATTCACGTAAGTTGTGTCATCGGTCGTAAAAGCGACCCTATCATTAATTTGATCAAAGCGCTTTGACTAGTGTCTAAAAGTAGTTGCAAAATGTTTGATCGATAAAGTACCAGATAGAACACCACAAAGCTGACACAATATAACTCCTATTAAGATTATCAAGCATTGATTCAAGTATTACTATTAATATTATGATTTTTGTGGATTTCGAAAAAAAAATTGATGAGAAAATTATCTGCATCGACGTAGGCTTTAGACTGAAGTGAAAGATATGACGTTGAAACGAGAGGAAAATCAGGAAACAGCCGTAGTTATGACGGTATATTATCTTTGAATACAATCCCCCAGTGTGATAACGAACTGGACGTATCAGCGCTTGTTCTTTTGTCTGCAAATACCTTGAAATTCAACTAAAAGTAGATGAGATCTTAGAGGTTTACAGAGATTTATCAGGTGAAAAGTCACTTAGTCGTATTATATAGAAATAGCAGCCTTTGATATAGGAACGATCTACTATCTTTTAGGCGCGTCCTGAATATAAAAGAAATAGCCTTCGACGAATGATTTGCGTGCTCCGTCCCGTTAGCGTGCCTGCTCACCTTTTACGCATTATCGAACTAATCCATAATGAGATTAACTCTACGCAAGCTTGACGAAGAACGAACGGCCATTTTGGCTAGAAGTTCATAGAAGAATTCATGTGATTACTCGACCAGAGAAAAACCGTCAATCACTTTCAATCCAAGGAGATAACCTACATTCTGAGAGATCCGGATGCTCACGGATAACTTTGTGGGTATTCAATATTTGTTCCATCGAACATCGTTCACCTGTTTGTTTGAAATAGAGGTAAGTAAATAGAAGTGGATCCACATCTACACCTATCCGATTTGTGAACAGTGGGCGAACATGAGCAAGTAATTGCGTGACCACCGTCAATAGGGGAATCGTGTATTTTTCCGTCAAAGTCTTAACGGCCTTCATAGCGTGTATGACGTCGACGGTGTGTAGCTGATGACCGTCTACGACGACGATTCGAACATAGAACGTGACATCAAATCGTCCGTAGGCTTATATGCGACCTTTTCCTGTCAGATCACTGTTATACGAACCCAAATCAGATAGTGGCAGGGTAGTCAAAGGTCCACCTATGGTTTAATCAACTCAATGCTTCTTTGGTGATTTTTGCCATTTCCATTCAGACGAAAGACGAGAGTGCTGAAGCTAAAAGAACGTCGACAAAGGTGTCCGAAACATATAATAGACATTTAGAGTCTCATTTCTTACTACAAAATAAATACGACGAATATTCCGCTTATTGTTACATTTTCAATACGCTGCTTGTAGATGTGTAGCGATGATCAAAAATCCAGTTTAATCGGAATTCAATATAGTAGAAATGCCGTGTATTTTTTTTACCGTGTGTACAACAATGTAGCTTAGTTTGATCGCAAAAGGTAGAGACTAGCACATATCTGGTGGGGACATTGTGGTCTCTAGCATAAACCGCTCTCCTGACCGTTACGTCATACAATAACAATAGTCTTGAACGGAGTTTTCAATATGAAAACCTACGCGACCAGCCGCTTAGTCAGCGGTCAGTTAGTTTTATTTATTGACATCGTTTACTACGATAGCCGCTTCAAAGTCTTCGCGAGTTCTCACCTCGCAGGTCGGCCCGGGTTCGATGCTGACTGAATCCGAAATGCAATAGTCGGACAGTTGAGAATAACAGGACTCATTTTTATCAGGAGCATTTATATATATATATATATATATATATATCTATGCGTTGGATACCTTTTCATTGCATCAATGCTCAACTCTTCGCCTGCCATTAGTAACGAACGGTTGATGTTCAAACTTGATCTTGTTTCTGCTCGTCAGCGGGTAGAAAAGAACAGTTTGCATGAAGCTATACACTGTTCTAGTCTGAGTGGCAGAAGTTACCGATCGGACATACGTTTCAATGATATTTTGCACATTCGACTGTTTGGCGGATCGCTTCATATCTTCTGCATATACCCTACCAGCCTGTTTTCGTCTTGATAATAAGTTTGCAGACGAGAGAAATGATCTAACACAGCCTCTCGCCACGAGAAATTGAGAGATCTACTTTAAAGGTTCTTGTATGCTTGTATTACATGGCCAGTTCTATCGTCAGACCGCGATGTGGTCCTAGGCGTACTGCTGTCTTTAGCCAGAAACTAAGCGTTACTTTTGCTTCTTCTGTTGACAAATGGCTAGCGGCTTTGTAACATATGATGCCGATGAGCATAAAAGCTATACGAGCAAACTAACAGTCGTTGACAAGGTTACGGCGGGCGGGCGTCGCCACCGACACGTTCTATTTCAATAAACGTTTTTCACGTGGAGGGCCAGCATTGCAGACAAGACCGCCGACACTGCACTGCCGATGTCAACGCCTTATCTCTGTAGCAAGTCGTCTAGAGAGTATTTCGATCATCGTCCGAAACACAGATCTCCTCGTCGATCAACGATAATCTTGTTTCATTTTCACCCTCCCTAGTTTAGTTGACTGTTCTCAAGGCTGGGGACCATAGTTGCTCATGAAGCGCGGTCGATATGTTCTCTCTGTGTCTACGATCGCCTATTTACTGTCGTAAATTGGTTTCAGTGGCTGTTCAGTGTTGGCCAGATAACATGCCGACAGCCAAGTAATGTCCGTCGGACCAACGTCAGTTCACTCTGTATAGCCAAGAGTCAATGTATCCTTGGCCAGTAGCGGCCAATGCTGCTGAAGTCATAGCAGCGGCGACGGCGGCGGCAAAGGCAAAATAGGCCCGCAGTAGCGTCCGACTTTACTGCGCGAGCCTCTCGTTCTATATGCGCTGATTTTGTTACTGGCCGCGGTGGCGGTGGCGATGTGTGATGTTAGTGCCTGCGTTGGCCGATTTGGCTCCACCAAATCTGTAGAAGCCATACACGCACACACACGCTTCGTTTTTTTCGTCGTTTTTCGTTCAGTCAATTCTCTGACGTCGGCGCTACGGTATTCCTGAAGTGGATGACGGAGGATCGACAAGGAGCAGCAACAGCCGCCGCGGCGGCACTCCCGATCGTTCACCATCAGCTGTGCTTGGTCTCTCGGTCGGCAGCTCGTTCTAGCCGTCAGCTCGAGCCAGACCAGTGACCGTCACAAGCGTGGCGTGCAGGCGGCGAGTTATTGTTCACGCAAACGTCGATAACTCGACGATGCCGAAAAAAAGCACGAAAGAAAAAAATAGCAAAAACCGCGGACGAGTTGCTAGAGCGATTGTGAAGCATCGGCGGCCTTTTCAGAGATACCAGCGAATAAGCCCGACAGCCCCAATAGAACACTAAAGGAAGAGGGAAAGACGATAGAAAAAGATGAAGTTGTCTTTATCACTTCGACTTGAAGAACTCTACGCCTATGTAATCGTTTATGATAGAGCCAGCGCCGCGACCGTCGTCGCCAGCGCCAAATGGCCACCAAATTTTGCCAGTGTTAAAGCAACGGCCTAAGCTGACGATGGCCAAACGACGACGAATCAGAAGCCTCCAAGTGCTTAGTGTTAAATAGTGGCAATTGAGGATGAAACTTTAACTGAGTGAGTCGGTAGATAGGCCCTGCCAAGCTCATTGCGGCGTACGATGCTTAATGCAGAGACGGCACATTGACGCCTTGTTCTCAGGACGAAGGTGTCACTATAAGGGATCAACGTTTTGGTCGTCAGTGTCGCGGCGCTATTAGCAATCAAATGGCAATAATAGTATTTTCATGCATTATTTGTTACAGCCGGGTGCAGCAGGTGCTCGCGAGGATGCTTCCGGAGAGGCCTTTTAGGAAGAACAAGGTTATATTGTACCATATGGTGGTATGTATGTGCGTGTTTTGGGAGGCTCTATGGAGACGCGTTTCCACTTACGAGTAAACATGATGCCATAACAAATGCTACAAGCAAAGATGAATTAACTGTACAGCTTAATGAGCCTATTAATAAAAATCGGGTAAAATACAGTGGTCTAAACCGTGACAGCCTCTTTATAGATGCTTCTTATATGGTGCTGCATTTTTCAAACGAGAACTACTGAGTCGGCAGTCGTGAGCATCAGGACCACTCAGTTTCGATATCAATAAATGACAAACGTCTCGTCTTCGAGAAGATGAGCGTTCGTGACGGTTTTTTTGAACGCCTTCAGGTGAAGACAAGGATCGGCTATTTCGAGCTGAATCTCGACAGGAAGCTAACTCACTGTACATTCAAAGCGCAATTGATGATAGTGATCTAATAACTATTTAATTTCTTCAAATAATAATGAGTATACGAGCAAATTGTCGTAGCAGCAGGTAATCGCAAGGTAGTATCAGTTCTAGTATATGCTATAGTATAACAGTCTTGCCGTGTTATCCGTGTCGTAATTAGACGGCGAGCTCTAAACGGCCTTGGGCCGTGTACAATAGATATTGCTTGGATGAAGCACAACCACAGGCAGATGCACATGTGTTCTTTCTGGTAATTTTTTCGCGTTTGTTAGAGACTAAAGCGAGATTCAGCAGTCATCGCCGTCACTTGACTCGAGCGTATATATACTGTAAGCTTGCATTGCAATGATGCATTGACTGCAATTGGAAAAAGAAAGGAGTTATTGTTATAAGCTAAGAATGATGATTCCGGTGTACTTTGGACGTCAGGTGTATAATTTTACATACCTCCCCTGTATCCATATATAATTTCGGTTATTTCTTTTACATTTCTTCCGTACGAGTAATTCACATGAGTGTATAAAGTAGCATAGACTTAATAAATGATGGGTACAGATATCCATTTATGAATTACGCAATAGATCATTGTGAATTATATTATAGCACAAATATGCGGACATTGTTAGTGTGAGGGTGCAATTTTTTTTATGCGCCATTAACTCGCTTTATTATCATCAGACCTCACAATTACTAGAAGAATCGAATGGAATCACTGTATAAAACAGACAGAGTAGTGTCTTATCCATTGTTCTGGCTTTCTATAATCGATATCTAAAATGTATTTTCATGAAGAAATGATGATCGTGACGCAATGCTCTGATTTATCAAAGGCAGCGTGACGTCTCGAGACAAATCTGTATCCACCTTCGATGAAGTAAGTGGGCTTCGAACATATGCGATATCTTGAATTTGAGCGCACAGTTAGGACCACAGTCAGGAAAAGGACGCTCGTATATAGGGGTCGATGTCTGGCTGCATTGAAAATGTATCTGATGTGTGTGTTAACGGGCCCCGATAATCCTTGCGATTTTTGCAACTGCGCAGGTTCTGTTCCCCAGTTTGATAACTGACAAGTCTTCCCATTGTATCGTGACGCCCCAGTGCATGGTTCTTGTATCTTCACTATACATGCTGCATTGCTGGCTCGCTGACGATGCACATGATTATGTGTAGCTGCTGGCTCGAGGGGACACGGCGCGTAGGAGAAGGGGCAGAGTGTAATGGCGATCGATCAATAATGATCGACAATGAATCTTTGAACTAAGCGAATAAGCGTGCTAATTCGGTAGGATGAGTAGAGGAGCTTACCATTAATTCGGTGGGATGGACAAGCAGGCGCACACAAATCCAGCTTTTAAGGCGCTACTTCTGCTAGGCCATTAAGGCACGTAGTTCAAGAAACTTGAGGAGGAGGCACCGTTATGTAATCGATGTTCGACAGGTCCAACTGCCGTAGCAACAAAAAAAGCCATTGTAGCCAAAAGCTCTTTTGAAGGTAGCCAGGTAACCTTTTGCTGTTGTCCCGGTAATACTATCCAGCTTGCATTGGTAAGTGGGTTACTTGTTGGGTATTTGCATTATTATTACGAATGACAATAACCATACTACTATTCCTGTAATACCTATAATTTTACGGAAATACGCTCCTTGCCCGTTCGCGGCGTATCCGTAGCATTAGAAGAATTGCAAAGTTCCTGTTCGACAGCTGAGCACTTACTCATAAAATTCCCAGTTTTCCACGAAACCCATGTCAGGGTACGTTTAGATGGATCCGCGCACATTGTTCGTATTAATTTATAACAAATACCTGAAGAAGGTAGGCTATAGATTTGTGCACTAAATGAAACAAGATGTGAGAAGCACTGGTACTATGCTACTTTATAGGATCTTCTAAGACTTCTTTACATTTTCTTAGACGCACATTGTTGGTTATATAGATTAGTAGCCTATCTTTTAATGAACTAACCGGTGTCATTCGGCCCTGCGGCAATGCGCTCTTGTCTATGTCTGCATCTGCTATTTGACGATTGCTATACCAGCTGCTAAATACGGTAGGTAATATTTGATAGCATCGATATCTATCGCGAACGAAACCCTTCCAACCCACGCGAATCCTTGAATGGTATAGAGGCGGTACCGTCGACGCAATTTGGCCTTCCCGACGCGGCCCGTTGATTGATGCCAGCAAGTCTGTAGCCTTCCCGGTGCCTGCTTACGTACGTCCTCATCCGGCCAGGTACTCACGATTACCCCGTTCGACTAAAAGGCGTAAAAACCAACTCGCGATCACACTGACCGCACTCAAACAGTCATCCAAACTGTTGTCACGTGGATACAAGAACGCCAGTGACGAACATATCCGTCCGCAACATACGTACTACATTTAGGACACGCTAGCAGAATAAAAAGTAAAAACAAAGATAGATCAGCCAGATAAACAGAAAGATAGGCGTCGTACATGTATATAGTACACGATGCGTAGATATGTATGGTGACTGGTCATGGCTGAGGTCGAATGGTGACCTTTTGATGTGCAGACAAGCTGTGTTACAATTATGGGTTGTAGGCCGTTATTGAGCTCGTAGTTCACCCGGAACTTGCTTGTCCTTACTACCTCTTCAATGCGTTAGCTACAACCTGAGCATGTACGGTAAATTATTGTCTGACTGTTAGGAAGGACCGTCAAATAGAACACCACGATGAAGCGAGACGAATCGCTGTGGTTATCCGGATCCTGAAATCCCTGGGGATAGGCGATTCGGCCATCGAAAAAAGACAAGGACCGATAAGCTCATCGTGCTTTTTCGGCTGTGACCACCAGGTCGCGCAGCCCCCCCAAAGCTTTGAAGCTTAAGATTTCAAACATTTTAGATTGTAAATGCCAATATCACACTTTAGAAAAACTCTACTATAATACTAATAATAATTATAGGTGGTCTGTCATATTGGCCACCTTACCTTAGGGCGGGAATTTATCTGCACAGTTATTGCATCTGACGGCCTAGCATGTTGCCAAGAGTAATCAGGCATGAAAAGTGCATATAATTAAATTTCGACGCAAAATTTGCAAGTTGAATGCCTATCTACAAGTTGAACAAAATAATAAGGTGTAAATCAGCTTAGATTTTTTTTGATAAATTTTAGTGTAGAAGTGTATAGCGTCATATTATGCTTGTTATCAGCAGTTCTTGTGACCTAATGATTAACGAGTTTTATCAACAACATGAACACCTTTTCCAAACCGCCTCCTAATATCAACTGTTGTTGTCGCTTTTGCAGTCCTTCGTTCATTCGTGATGGACCTATCTGTTCGCTCTGGTTCTCCCGCAGCTCCGATAAAGACTGAGATTCCTGAAGATGTGGATGACGTCCGCAGTTCTCCTGATGCCTCCGTGACACGGCTTTCACGTTCCCCTAGCCCCAGCCCCGTGAAGCGCGAACGGAGTCAAGGACAGGACAACGGAAGGCCACAGAGTGACTCCACGGCGGCCAACCCGTTTTTGAAACTCTTCCCACAGGTGGATACGCGAGGATCCGCTCCCACCTTTCCAGCTATGATGCATGGCCACCTTGGAGGTAATTAGGCGCGATTTCAAATACCATTGATCCGTAGGCGAAATATCTAAAATATCAGTCCTCTGTATTCGAAAGACGAATGAGGCATTTGAAACATTGGGTGTTTTTTTTCAAAGATAGATTAAGCAGCCAAACTTCTAGCTAAAAAAAATTAGGGGTTGCTGGTTCGAGTCCTGCCAACGAACTATTTCATACTGTTAATATCATTAACTAAAGAAGCATACGACCAGAGAACTACATAATCCTTTTTCCCCTATCGATATCAAGTGAAGATATCAGTTCCGAAACGGGTTGTCCTAAGGACCGTTCCTGAGAACGCGGTGTACTGCTTAGGTCAGCGGGCTATTCAGGAAGCAGCTACGCATAAAGAGTTGGGAATTACGTTTGGTAGGCGAGTAAAGGTTTAAGACCATGTTATGGATGTGGCTAATAGCTTGGTTCTCAGGGTGCTTTTAGTGCAAAAATAACGATACGAGATAAACATGCTGTGGTACTAAAAAGACGTTCATCTGCTTTAAGATGTGCATAACATGTTTCTCAACGATGTAGCAAATTGGATGATGATACTTACCGACCTCCAACATAGTGTTGAAACTACTACTCGACTATTTAATACTTTTCGATGACAAACTTAGAAATTTTTGCATAGTTCGAGGAAAAAGTCGAGTTTAATTCAGCGATTTGAGAAGTGGCGATTGTCATCGTTGAAAATCATTCGTCTGTATGATCCACCTGTATTTGTGGTCCGTCGAACCAACAAACAAAACCACCTTAATTGTCTCATAACCCCTTTTTAGTAGAACAGTTTTTGTATCATATATAATATTTGAGGTATTATACACGCTTCAGACCGTGAGGTATTTGAGAACAAACTCGCGGACCTCGTTTCGGCTGGAGCCACCGCAGGGCGCGCGAACCGTAGACAGAAGTATATCTTAAGAAAACCTGACACGTAGGAGTAGTCTTAGCGTTGGCCCGAAAAGTGCCGAGTATTGAAGATAAGCAACCTATACAAAAAGAACCAACTCAGCAGAGTATATGGCTAACAAATACGATTTCGGTAGGCGTTGTACGCGTCCGTCCTGACTTGTACATCTCGCCTGCTATCGCTGCGGGCCGCATGTACATAAATGAACGACCCATGCCTACGTTATCAAGAGCAGAGCTCGATAGAACGAGCTACTTTTGTCTGCACGATGTCAGAACTAAAATCAGGGCGATAATATACTTTCAAATATTGCGCCTAAAGATGTGTTTGTGCCTATATCCTATGGGTGTGCGTATCTGTTAATTGACTATCTTTGCATTGTTGAAATCCTCTCTCTCTTTCTAGTTCTCAGACAGTTCGTTGTTGCGCTTTTATTTCTGAAGCGGTCTATTGTGTAGGCTTGAGTATGTTTGTCTGCCGTCTGAACAACTCGGTGTGCCTGGCCTATCTGCTAGGCCATATTGCCATCACAACGTAGACAATCACCACATTGCTACTGTTGTCGGTGTTGTACGCGATGCTCGGTCGTGCGGCACGATTATCCGCCGGGTGACGATTCAACGAGTAGGGCCATTGTTTGGGCTCTTCCCAATCCAGCTTGTTTCTACGCGCTCGTGCTCCTGTTAACTGTGACTCTGCGACTGCTGCTGCTGCGATGGCGGCGTTTGCTCGTAAGCGCATACGGTAATAACTCACACGTCGTTAGTTATGGCCGTAACGTCAACGCCACGCTGCTGCTGCTGCTGCTCGCCGTGTCTTCGCCTTCCGTAGGACACCGACGGAGACAGGCGACAGTCGTAACTTGTAGTTGGTTACGTGGTAGCTGGCCATCCAGCGGTCGTCTAATGGTGTCTGTGCTATAAGTGCCATCTACGTAAAATACTACAGTCCAACCGCATTCGATAAAACGTTTTCTTGACTCGTCATTATGAAGTGAACGCTCGATTGCTTTCCCTTCGCCTGCTCCGCCGTAATTCCTAGTAAGTTCAGTAACTGCAACCTCCTGCACGCACCCTGTGGTGCATCCCCTCGCTCATTGCTCAGACAAGCTTCATCACATACTGTACTACTATTCTGTTGCTGATAGGGCAGAAAAGCGAGAAGAGGACGGCACAAGCGGCAACTAGATCAGTTTCGGATGGCTGAATAATCTTCAGCTTCATCTCGGATCCGCTGCCAGTCGAACAGGGTCACTGGTGGGAACAATCTCGTAATTGGTCATAATCGTTGTCTCAACAAGTAACAGCCATAGCTGCGTACTTATGAAACTGTTCGCATAGAACCACAGAAGTGCTGAATCAGTAGTTACTGATGGTAGTTACTAAGTTGGTAGATAGGCAAGAATGCCCGCCCACTCACTATTTCATGCACGATCAGTTCATGAGAATGTATATGAATTCGTAGTGAACGGATACGGTTCTAGACAGGGTCCCTCAATCGACTCCATTGCACAGTCAGCGCCATACCGTGTTTCGATCTTGACAATGTGCTTATCCATTGTCGAAAGACGTACTAGTTTATATAGTTATAATCATTCACAGGTGCAGTGATAAGAATAAGTTGAACGATAGTTGATCGTTCCAAATCGACGGCTTCAACTTGTCATGGCTGTTGAAAGTAGCTGAAGTTGCCTTCTTGAGGGAGGGTCTTGAGGGACCCTCAGACCAAATGTCAGGTGACTGAGCCTGCTTATGCGCGGTAAATGTGCCATCAACAACAACAACAACCTCGTGTCAATAACACACAACGACAACAAAAATGGACGATAGCATCGATACTGTTAGTAATGAACCGAGCCGTACGTTTTACATCGACATTCACGGTCACCTGTACATATATGTATATTGATTTGCGACTGTCAATCGGCAGAGGGCAGCTTCTGTGAACAGAAAACGAAGCTAGTTAGTATACACGTCTATTACCGTAAACGCTTCCAGTTCCACTCTTCACAGTTAATAATCCTGCGCGAAGACGTCTATCATTCACCTAAAGAGCCATCTTTAAGTGCTAAAGTCATCTAAAAAGCCAAAGAATTTATAACGCCTGATGACGATCAGCCGTAGCACCTTTTACCTTCTGCGCCCATCTAATTCAGCTTGAGTTGTTCACGTATAACAAATACGTAGTTTATAACGTATGATTTGAAGCTTGTAACTTCATTCATTGGCGTCGGCCTATCTACCAAACAAGCTGTATTTCTCTGAACTTTTCGCGAAAAGAAAGAAGAGACGATATGAAGACGAATGTGATCATCAGCTACAGTCAGAACGCGTGAGCTTCGTACTAGGCTTCGGGGACACACAATGAAGTTCAGGTTCGAGACCAGGTGCATATTCGCTTCATTGAATGTCAGTCAAGCTAACGAATTACCTCAGATACTGACGCCTTTCCATACGTAAAGTTCGGAACGTTCGCTTCTATGTCAAATTCATCGTAGCTAAGGCAAGACAGTATCCTGACACTATGACAGCGCAGATCTTCAGTTTTCATAGGTTGAATAACGATGGATTTTGGATGGACGAAAACGTGCTTGGTAAGCACTTAAATCCCATTTGGCATATGTAGATGTTAGAGGCTTTTAACACTTGTGATAGTAATCAATTAATATGTCATAGTGATAAGACTGGAACTATATTAAGGTACCAGCGTATTCGTTTGGGCGTGCTAAAATCCACCACTGGCTTCTTTTATATTCGACTGTGTTGAGATTTACCAGTGTCAACTAGCGATTGTCACACAATCAGCTAGCAGCCTTGGTTCCCGCTCTTCTTACAGTTATCTATATTCTTCTCCTGCTAATCAGTGAGGAATATTTTAAATGTACTATATACAGAAGCATTGTTTATTTACTTGAACTTTCACACGCTATGAGCAGGTGTAGGCTACTAACTCGAAGTTATAGCTTTGCAAGCCAATGACCCGCTATGTCCCATTAATCAGAAAATTAACCTTGACTGGGTGGGTCAATCAAAAAGAGACAAACACGACTCAGTGACGATAACACCGAATCTATATGATTTGGGTTGGGTCAGTAGGCAGGCTGTCGGCGTCTATATAACTGTTGCTTTGCACTGAACGCATACGTTCCAGATTCGGCGGACGTGCTTCTCTGACGAGCTGACATAGCTGTGGTGACTGATTCTAAATAGATCCAGACGAATGCGTTTCAATTATGTGTAACATGTCGAAATTCAATGAATAGATGGCGTAGGTTGTAAGGGACGTATGCAAACGATACGTCGAGAATGTGTTAACATAATGAAAATGTATTTTAGCGCTCTGTTCCAGTTGCGCAGCTACAACTCATTGAGCTACAACTCAACTACAATTTATATAACGTTTATTGATAGACTCTATTAACGTAGATAAGCATGATGCCTTACATATATAGATATATGTATATATTGGTAAGATTAGGGCGAAGCGGTTGTCCTACTTGAAAAATTTATTGCGCCAACATGAGATATGCACTTGTTGGCGTTTGTTGGGTAACGTATTTATCACAGGAGGTTCAAAAGAACGAAGCGCTTTAGCAGACAAAGGACCCTTCGTCCTTTTTGCCATCGATTGTACCTGTCTCCCGCTAAGCATGGTTAGGACATTAAACTCTCGTCCGATGGGTTCGTAGGGTTCTCTCGCCCTAGTCGTAATCTTTGGTCGTGACGAGTGAGTCCTTGTCGCCTATAGAATATGAGTGATATGATAATGAACTGCTATATTTTGTACAATGGACGTAATGTTATCAGGCATTATGCACTCTGAATCGTTTTGAAGTCTTTATAACAACTATCGATCGGCGCAAGTCCCCCAGATTGAGTCGCTCTTGATGTGGCCAACATGGATGTCTTTATAAGAGGCCAGAGACTTGTGTCACATTGGTGTTTTGTGAGTAAATTCTGCTACCGCTCAGATCAGAGGCGACAGGAACGGTAGGAACTCAACAGAACCAACCTAGTAGAGTTACCCATTACTTTAGACATAAATACGTCAGATCATCTCATTACGTAGACTAATTAGTAGCATTTATGCTTAGACGCGGATTGAGAGCTCCCGTGAGTTGTTTTCACCAGCTTCGATTCCGCAATTTTTTTAAAAAATCTTCAGAGAGCAAAATATGAATATGCGACGTGGCGTATGATAAAGCGACTACTCCAATCTGAATGCAAATTCATCAGCGGCCCCTGAATGTCCTCACGAGAATTTTTTTCAAACGTCGACGTTGTCATTAGCTAGGCGTTAGTTCGAACTTGTACTTCAAACGTCATAAGCACCCCATAGCATCGAGATGCTTAGTTATCTTTATTAATGCATAGTGTTACCTATCGCATAATTAGGCACCGTCTGCAGGCTGATGGCGACTGTTTTGGACAAAAACAGGCTGAAAACTTTATTTTCTCTAGCTGTATTTGTATTTAAACATTAAACTACACCCGAGATGATTTTCAAGTTATTGGCGTATCTTCTACCTTCGAGGCAATATCTCTAGTGCTTAGTCTGATTGCAACGAGGGTGCCAGATGAACATATTTGGCCTGGCAGCCTTGATAGCACTCGACTAAGCATGAGAAATACGCACGTTTACTGGTAGACTTATTTTTTATTCAAGCACAAAAAGACGCGGCATGACAAACGATCTAAAAATGGTTCAATATTCTAGCCGAACTTAATCCACCTATGCATATATGTTCGTCTCATAAGTAGTTTCTGTTACTGCTGGCTAAATCAACCTGATTCACTTCTATGCAACGAGCGAGTGCTTGAATTCCCATGCTGTCATAAATTGCCGATCTCCCCTGTCTGTCGACATAGCATACACTTCGAACAGAAATCCGCGATTCAGTAGAAGAGATATTTATCTAATTGTGTATTTACGTTTGTGGCCTGCTATTGCTGCCGCCGCAGCTGTGCGGCCATTAAGATTGAGGGATAGGCACGTTTGAAACCGTTTCTGCCGCCACTGTTTTTACGGTACTCGGGGAGTTTAGTTAGCCGACATCGGCCATCGCCAGTGGTGCGGTGAAGTCCTCACTCAGTATCGATATCACAGCGCCATTGGCTCTTCCTACGTGCGTCGTCGTGCCGGAAACTGCGATCGCTTATGCAATAGCACAAATATTAGCGAATTCAACGAGAGAGAACTATGTATTTCTACTTTTCGTTTCATTACCAGGCTCGACCTTAACATTACTTTTAGTGATTTTATTGTTATTTCGGCAGCTATGAAGTACACTATGTTAGACTATGCGGCATCGTTAACTTATTGTAAGTTAATTATATCATAGCATATGTAGATACGATATGAACATATCTATTTCAAATCACGAGATTGTATCCGTTTTGGAATTCTGGCTGTATATGATATATGCATCAGACGATTTACGCCTGGGTAGGAAACTGTGCAGAAGGAAATGCTCGTGCGATCTTCAGCTGAAGTGCCACATATATGTGTATGACTCTATAATCGTATTTTGAAGCGGCCAAAACGAAGTTACGATTCAAAAGTATGCATCGAAAAGCCAAACTTCTGAATATGGACTGCTGACAGCCATATATCTGTTACATCCGTTGCGCCGACACAACTCGAGGATAATCACCATACTTCCATAGCTTTCAACATGTGTTCGCAGAAAATACGAATGTATATACGAATACCTAGTGTGAGCATCAGTAAACAAAAATAGTGCCTTGTATTATTATTACTGCAATTTACGTTTGCTGGTTTAAGTAAAAAAAGGACAAGCTGCATGTAGAAGCTTAAGGAGGACAGAGCACCTACTCACGCTGGTAGTCGTACTACGATCACCTGTCAGCAGCAAAAGCGGGATTCGAATACATTTGGGATAGCGAATTTGCTCTATTGTGCTCCTTACGTCTTTGTCAGTGCGACTTTGTTGCGGCCAGCGTTGTTTTCTCGTTCAACGTCGACGTCGCCGCCGCCGCCGTCGTCGTCTCTGTTCTCGTTGTCATTGCACGTCTTGTCCTTCATTTTTCTTCAGTTTCTGTTTCTGCTTCGTTATCGGCTACTGCTACCGCTGCTACGACTTCAGCTGTGATCCCCATCGAAGCGACCGTTTTCGACTCATCGTGGGAACCGAGGTTGCCGTAGTAGTGTCGATACACCCTTCGTTGCCGACGCCACTGATGCAACCGTCATTTCTGTCTACTTGCGTTCTGCCGTCGGTTTGTGGGCCGCTCCCCCGACCACGTCACTCGGCAACAAAAATTGGTCCTCAATGTCTATGAAATGTCGTCCATTTTGTTGCTTTGGGTGGCCGATCGAACGTGCCGACGTCCGCAAGCCCACTTGCCCCATCAGGCTCTTCTCCGCTGCAGCGTCCATGGCCCCCACTGCGGCCACAGTTGTTGCTTGTCTGTTAATTAAGTTTAATGGATAATGTAACCACCATCATCAGCATCCTTTACAACACCTTAGCGGTTATCCACATGGTATTAATGCCAGCGAAATCGACCCCAGCTAGGCCGCTGTATAGGCTTGTAGGGACAGTGTTTAAATGAAAGCGGTCTTCAAAAATGCCTCAGTGATGTTTACTTGGCTGACCGGCTGATCGTTTCGGACTGCCGGCGAACGCACATGGTGATAGTTAAGGTACTCAAATTAAACAGCAGGCGGACAAACGATGACAAAGTTCAGTTGCTATTGCTACTGCTGTTGTAACCATTTTTATCCGGCGACTTTACAGAGTCACTGCGGTACATTGGCCGGCCAGCTAGCCGTTCGGCGTTGCCGCGTACCCCTGTCCGGAAAATAACGGGCTGGGTAGAATAGATTGGAACGGAATTATTTAGAA
>NW_019214362.1:20793-137247 GCF_002532875.2 Varroa jacobsoni | reverse complement strand
CGATGACAAAGTTCAGTTGCTATTGCTACTGCTGTTGTAACCATTTTTATCCGGCGACTTTACAGAGTCACTGCGGTACATTGGCCGGCCAGCTAGCCGTTCGGCGTTGCCGCGTACCCCTGTCCGGAAAATAACGGGCTGGGTAGAATAGATTGGAACGGAATTATTTAGAACGAAGCAGGTAAAATGTTACCGGGCCGGGGGGTAGGGGGGGGGAGGGAGCTGTGAGAAAAATGTGACCAATTGTAGATCAAATGTCGAGGATCAACAAGATTATAGATAGAATGGTGGCAGCGAAATCGCTTATTGCGATCGCTGCGTTTGCTGTTGTTTGTTTACGTTTACATTATTTTTTTTCTGGTTGATTCGCTGCCTTACTTCGTTGGTCTAGCTCGTCGTGTCTAAAAATTGAATCGTGGACATTATTTCTTTATTGGTCCTTGACTGGCTGACTCGGCTGGGAATCGGAATCGAGTTAAACCCTAGCGATCTTTTGAGAATCGGGCAGCCTCGGCCATGCGAATCTGAACTTGTAGTTTTGTGCAGCAGTCGATAGAGGCAGTAAAGGTAAGAAAAAAATTATTTATCTAGCGAACATAGTTGTGCTGTCGATTTACTAAGTAAATGCATCGTCATCTATATTTCATCTGTGCTTTGCTGTGTCGGTTTTCGTCAGATGAGTTCGATGCTCAACTGTGAAAATAACGTTTATGTGATGACCGCAAATAGCCGACCCATCGACCCACAAACATAGCACCGTTCAATAGAAGCCCAAGTGGTCGATAGACGATGGCAATCCTGCATCATGTTTCAAATAAAGTAATTTTTTCAGATACCCTATGCTATTTGCTTTTTGAATACAAAAAGTATTATTAAACTTCCCCGGTTTCACATAAAGTGCGCGGGTATTTTATATTTGTATATGGCCTGAGATTCGTTAAGTTGATACTTATAGGAATCGATTGGCGGCTTAACCTGGAAATCGAATGATTGATTGAGATGATGACATTACGGATTATCGATGATGAGAAAATTATCGCAGAGGAGAAAACTTAAGCCCTCTAGCATCGATCGCGACCGGAAAAACAATTAGATGAGGTTTGAAGTCACAACGCAAACTTGCCCAGTCTGTGAAGTCCGGTTTTCACTAACGACGAATGGGCTCTGAAGAGATGCATATACGTGTTTTGACGGCAGCCGTCTGAAAAAAATCAACCAGAAAAATGCAGAAAAAACACAGAAATTTAAATAAGTTACCATTTCGACCGCAATATTTCAGTCCAAATGATTAGACGTCATATACAAACAGGTGCGTATGCAAGTGGATGATGTCCCTGTGTTCACTCGGCTTAAAAAACCCCGATGTTGGTTTTTGTTCTTGCGTTTTTTTTTAGTAGCGAACATCACACATTCGGTGTACCGTTGTCGGGAACGAGGCGTGCGAGATAATTTATTCTTTGCGTATTTGCATTGAGTTGGAAGCTCAATTCCAAGTAGTATACTGTAGTTCCCCTGTTGTCGTCTACGATGTTCCACCTATTTTCGAATTTTGTTGTTGCCCCCGACGGCGACAAAAAGAGTAGCAAATAAGGTTCCGTGTGCGCTAACGCACATCGATGCGTGGCGGTTCGCTGTATAAACGATTTATCCTTTGCGATAAAAGTGACGTTGAAGACTTTAACGATATCGCCGCTATCGTTGTTGTGTATCGGCCGCTGATCTAATAAGGGCCGCAGATATTGGATTAGATTCCGCGTAAGACGAACAAACATTTAAGCGAAGCGCACTTGCTGCCAACAAAGAACTCGAAGCTTTCCAACAGTTTCTTTTTGATTCTACATCAGTATCGTATTTTATATCATATTGTTTTCTCTTTCCTTATAATCTCGTGCTTTTAAGGCGTCTGCGTCGTCGCCAGCTGGACCAGGTGTTGTTGTCGTACCCTATTTTGGTTTAACGAATGTAGCATGCGGCGCTCGTTTGTCCCCTCTACCAACCTATCTACCTGATTACGATAATAAATATAAAAAATTACCTGAGATTGACAGAAGAGATGTCAGCGGTAAGCGTACTACAAGCGTTTTCCGCCGTTGTCGAGGTTAAGTCGTGCACCCCTGCGTTAGTTAGCTACTGCCACTTCGCTTTAAAGCCTTAAGCCCTGATAAGATTTGCAAATACTTAATAAACATTAGTCGTAGCTATTATCGTTGGTCTACCGGACTATTTGGCCGAATCGTGACATGTAACTGTTCAAATATACAACTTTTTGTTATGTTTCTTTCGTAGATTCAATCCTTAGTCGACGACGAAATAACGGCTGCGTACAGAATCTACGTCTCTCCGAAAATGTACGTTTTTTCGGAAAACGAACCGTCAATAAGCGAAGTTGTTGCCTTTCGGTCGTTTGACTCCGTCTAAACTCGAGTAAATAGCACGGAGAAACTTCGTGCTGTATACTCTTCCAAGGACCTCTGCGAGGTGTCCGCATAATTTCAGTCCAATTAAACACTATCATAATTGATAGCTGGATCATAGTATATCTTGCCATTATCGCGACATTGTCGTTTGGACAACTGCAGCCATGTATCGACCCCGTTGACGGATGTTGGCCGTTTCATCTCTAGCTATTTTAATTCTCCTAATCTCCCATTTTATTCTAGTAATCTACTGTGTACGCCTGTATGTAACCCATAATCTGATATGAATTTTACATAGGGGCCAATGAAAAAATGGCAGGAGTGAAAAGTCAAATCGTGCTATTTTACTATAGATCGTTTCTGTCGTGCGCACGTGTTTGGCGCGCACAATGAAACCGACTGAACAACTGACTGATAGATAAAGTATGACGATTTTATATTTGGTCTCGCTGTACTTCTGTTTGTTTCTCACTGACTTTTAGGAGTTCCCTCATCGTTGTGGCCTGCGTTCTCCCTACCAGGACTAGGTGTTCCGGTAGACCTTTCACAGCTAACAGCCCTACGGCCGCCCCATGACCTTGCGCGACTTCTTCAGGCACAACACAATCCGAGCCTGCATGTTGGAAAACTATTGCTTGAGCAACAAAGTAAGCGTTCACTACCTCTATGCACTAAACGCCACTTTGGTGATTCGTACTTTTAGAGACCTTTCTTGACCCAGTTCCGCATGGTGACTAATGGATGTCAATCGGTTACAGTGTTAACAGTAATGAATGCGTTCTGAACATATTCCCCCACAACTCAGGGTGGGCTACCGGGGACAGCTTTGCAATAACCCATGTTGCCAAGATCATCACCTAGTCGCACATGCTAACTTGATATTTACTTCCTGCTTTTACACAGTCAACTTTATGTAGGAAAAGTGTTTTAATAAAGATTCTAATTGCAACGAACGGATTTTTCAACCATTAATAGGGTCACCATTATCAGGCGCTCCCGTTACTAGCGCTGGAATCGATGGGGTGCCAGGTGTTGGAGGCAGTTTGGGAGCCGCGGGACACCGAGGGGTAATTGGCGGCTCAAAGCCGAAAGTGGCCACCCCGCAGGTGGTTGCCAAAATTGAGTCGTACAAGAGGGAGAATCCGACTATATTCGCCTGGGAAATCCGAGAGCGACTGATTGCCGATGGTACGTCTTAGTAATAAAAAGCTTTAGCTTTATAAAATAGCTTCTGTCTAGGGCTGGCTGAAACACTGAACAATGATTTACAAGAGCAACGTGTGTTGAGATCAACTAGGTTCAAGTTTTATTTGTAAGCTCCATTTGAATCCAACCATACTGGTTATTGTTCTATATTTAACGTCTTTCAGTAGTGCAGATTCGTAGATGCGACATTGAGTGCACATATAGTAAAAAAAAAAAGACATTCTAAACGAGAAGATCTCAGTTAGCATCTGACTATAGCAATATGGCTATTCGGTATCCCTATAGTGCCCTGATTTACTAAACAAAATTTCACGCTTGATCCAATTATTGATAGCACGCCAAAGCCGACGGATTCGAAACATGAATGGGGCTCATTTCAGAACCCCATTCATACCTCATTTATTAACTACACATTTGTAACAGATTTCGTTCGGCCGTCAAATCATTTATGTGGAGTCACACGCCCATTTGTTGTTAGTATTTAATAAAGCGATAGTGACACACGCAGACACCCATTCACTGGCAGCGAATTTAAACGGTGCCACTGCTTGAAGACAGCAAGTGGAATAGACGGTGTACAACTGGCAGGAACTGTTAGCTTATAATATATGTACGTGCAGAATATTTGTTCAGTAATCAAATACTAACGAAGATAATTTTCTAGCTAGAAGTTATGCTCTGTCGATGATCTCTGAGTTGTTGTACATACGTTCGTTGTTGAACAGGTAGTCAAAACAATTGCAGATGGATAGCAGAGAGCCATCATTTGAGCTTCGATTTTTGCCGCTTCGAATGGACACATTGACGGAGAAGGACATCCGAGTTCATGGTCTTTCAGATTCTCTTATGATCGGTGTAGTAGCCGTGTGCGCTCCATGGGTTTAATACGATTGAATGGTTTTAATAAAGCCTTTTTATAATAAATCAAGACTTTTTTCTATCTAGATCCATATTATATATAACGTTGTGAGGCCCGAATGGCGGGTGCATTTTACGATATGGGTAAGCCTATAAACCCCATACTCAGTCCTTAAAATAATTCCTTTTGAGCTTCGCAATTGTTTTTATATTACTTGGGCTACTCGCGATCACCACATATTGTAAACGAGAACTGAAATTGCTATGTTCACCATTACGGGTCGAATCATTGTCAAGTGAGTATTGGAATCGTCTTCCTCGTTTGCTTGATCGTGTTGGCGAAAATCTGAGCGGGATTGAGTGAGAGGCACAACTTTTGAGCGGTCCTATGAGCAGCGGAACTCATCGCGGTGTCACTGCATGATCGGCAAGACGGTGCGTCCACGGCGAAGTCATCATGACCACCAAAGTTGGCCAGCAAAAAGGTCCAGCAAACGAAGTGCTGGTTGAATGAAGCTCATCGCTGGCTGAGGTTCTCCTCCACTAATACGTATCCGTCCGGTCTACGTAGATACTGTTAGAGTAAGCGGAAAACGGTGGCGCAGCAGCTTTCTCGAAGGACAACAATGGGTTGGCCAGTGTCCAAATAAAAAAAAATTGGTTTTCGTATCCTACTTCGCTCGCACACCACTTAGTCTGTAGTCCTTTGCAGCGACCCGCAGTCTGCGATCTGAAGCCTACAGCCCCTATTTGATCTTTTCGTCATAACCGCCTCCTTAACTCGGCGTCTTCATTCACGTTTATTGATTCTGACGCTCAAATGCCAGCTCCTGTTAGTCGGGTAATTCACATGATGACGGTTGACGCCCGACTTCACGTGACGCCACTGGACCGTGTCGCTTCGCCAGCTAACGACTGTACCATTGGCGTCATGACATGAAGACCAGGGACAGCACTATCTGTAGTACTAGTGCCACTGAGAAGGGCTAAAGCAGTCAATGGAGTAGTGGTAAAGGACCAGACGTCTCGTTTAAATATCACGGCATCGCGCCGTGTTAGTTACGTCAATGAACAATGAATGCGTCATCTATTAGAAGCGTTCGAGGACTGGCGAAGCTGAAGACGACAAGTACGAGAAATGTCATCTGCTCGAACTTGCTCGGATCAACAAATCCACCGATGTGGATGGATAACCGAGCTTTTGGGTGCCTCAAAGATTTGCCGTGATCATAGCATGTGAACCGTATATATACGCACGAAAATCTGTCAATAACTCAGCTTTTACCTACCATATGTGGATCTCATACAACAGCGTAGAGAAAAGCAATCATAGTTGTTGTTGTTGACAGAGATGACCACGTGAAACCGCTTGCTGCACAAGCGAACCAAATGGTAGACCTTTGTTGTAGTATTAACGTGCAGGAAGTGAAAATTGAAGTAACGAAAGGTTAAGCATACTTATAGTATCATATTTTCTGTTGCAGGTGTATGTACGAATAGCACTGCGCCGTCTGTAAGTTCAATCAACCGGATCTTGCGTAATAGGGCTGCGGAACGAGCAGCAGCTGAGTTTGCTCGTGCGGCCGGTTATGGCGTCGGGGGTGTTGGGGGTGTCGCGGCCCTTGGTATGGGTGTAGGCGGAATGCCCTTGGGGGCATTGGCGCAGACGCAAGCTGGTACGAAGAGCTTAGCTGGACAGGTCCAGTCAGGCCGAGGCAGCTCGAGCAGCCCCCCACCCCCGCCGCATATTTGGTCTCCTGCCTTTCTGCCCTTTCAACCGCATGGTGGCCAAGGTCTTTCCGGCCGAGACCACTCGGGCAACCCTGGACTAGATCAAGGTGAGCGCGGCAGCGGCGACGAGTCTAACGGCGAATCAGACGATGCTGATCGACCGAAATTTCGACGGAACCGAACCACATTTAGCCCCGAACAACTTGAGGTGCTTGAGGAGGAATTTGATAAGACACACTACCCTTGCATCGATACACGAGAGCGGCTAGCTGCGAAAACTGGCCTTTCGGAAGCCCGTGTTCAGGTGTGGTTCTCGAACCGGCGAGCAAAATGGCGTCGTCATCAGCGAATGAACTCGTTAGGCGGGGCCTCGACCCCCCAGGGGCATAAAGGTGGAGAATCGCCGCTCGCAGATTCTCCTGCGCCTCCATCGCCTCCGCCGCCGCCTACAGGTCACCTCAACAATGGTAGCGGCTTGAATCACCCATTCTCGATCAACAATGTCCTGATGCGATTGAGTGCACAGGCTGCCGGCCGAGGAGCTGTCGCCTCAGGCCTACAATCTCTGATAGGAAACTCGACCGCATCCTCATCGGCCCATCTAAGGGACAGTATGGCACCGGCGCTGCATCACTTCTCAGCGTTTACCAAGCCGGCTCAGCAAAACGCCACTGAGGAAGAAAGCAATGCCGATAACAACAATGACGACCTTAGTCGGCCAGCGAGCCCAATTAAGGTAGACTAACCTAATGATAAATAGATACGAAAAGAATATCGAAGGAGTGCGCTAGCAGCATCGACTGCACTTAAGTCGATAGCTACTTGCTGCAAATATATAGCCGCTTACCGATAACCCGTCAATACCCAGTATCTTCGTATCTCTCAGTAGTAGTTGAAGGCTGTGTAACACGCGAAAGCGTGGCAACAGCATAATAAAGTTACTCTTGTGAATCGAACAGATCTCGAAACGAAACCATCGTATCTTCTATGGTTTTTACGCTGCCTAGTTAGCTAGGACGACTCAATATAATCTCAGCTGATTTCATATATTCAATTCTTTATTATGTGGTAGTTGAAAAATGTGGGGTGCTTCTCCCGTTTCTTCTTTTTCTTTTATTTCCCACTTTCCTGTTTGGGAGGGGGGGGAGGGGATCCCTAATCTTCCGTCGAAAAAGTGGCATCCATCTACGGGCTTCCTTTACCTTTCCCCCTATTTGCTTATGGTATTTAAATGTTTAGATATGACTGCATTATAAATAGGATCGTATTTTACACCTTGTAAATACATGTTCTACCATAACAGTGATAATATGCTATAGTAACGAGGCTCTACGTAGTGGCATCAGAAGACCAGTGTCCAATCAGTGAAGACTTATAATTACATAACAATAATAATAAAAATAACAAAACACAATTGTAGTTTTCCCGCACATATATATATATATACAATGCCCAGTTGTGCCAATACTGGTTATTAGACATTTGAAGAAGGAGTTTTTGCACAAACAATCCTGATCTATTGCTAAATAAATAAAACCATGAAGTATTCGCTTGAGTCTAGTCAAAACCAAATGCTAGCTATATTATTATTAGTACCAATACAATGAAAGGAGAAATCGTTCCCATATCCTCTGTACATACAATGTATGCTGTTCAACCTTCTTGTGCACGTCAAATTCACAAATAAACTTCGTACACACGTTAATACGTTGTTCTTATTTGAAGCATATACTGACGCTAGCGAAGCTACAAGATAGGCTTTTCGATCGACCTGCGAAATCAACTTGACGTAAATCCGTCAAAATTCACCACATGAATTTTGACGGATTTACGTATAGGAGAACTTTGCCTTTATCTAATACAAAGGCGACTCGTTGCTTGCTACTTTTGTTGCATACCTAATACAAAATGTATTTTTTGGAGCCGATCGTCGGCACCAACTGGCCTATAGCTTCCGGTTGTGGGATCGCTTTGAACTCTGTTACTACGGGTGCCGTGACGTGCGTACGTTCGGCTGCGTAGCAGCTCCATTCATGTCAGATTGGGAAGTTAAATACTGATAACCACAAGTCATAAGGGTGTTTGCAATTTTATTTAGGGAGTACCGAGAGTTAGAAGAGACGAGAAGTTCTTCGATAATAAGATGTGGCACCCGTCCCAGCATCACTGCCATAATTATCATTACTTCCTCGTACGAATTGATTAGGTCAGCGTGCATTGGTCAGGCTGAGCTTGTACTTGTAAGGTGAGCGTGGTCGAAGAGTGTTGCCGCCCTCTCTGATTTCTCTATCACGGGCCGCTTCCAACAGCGCACCGACAGCTGCTACCGTCGCTGCTTCTCGATGTTATTTCTGACTTCTCGATGACCGTTGGTTTTGAAGTAATGGTCAGTGAGCATCGGTCTGCCGCGTCAAGCTCCGCCCCGTGGGAGGAGTCTGACTCGCAGGCCCTATACTTGCCGTTGCCATCGGCGTCGATTTAAATGACGAGAGCCTGATAGGTCGATGCCAAACTAGCAATATGAGACAAAGCGCACCCATTCAGGAGTGGAAAGCTTTGACAGGTGGCTGTATAGCAGTGGTGCCCGGATCGGCGGGGGAACGTTCTCTTCGCAACCCGTCGTCCAAACGTATGAATTGGCGAAATAGTCGCTATATAGTTCGGTATACATGCAGTATGCTGATCAAGTTGAACACGCACGCGTGGATGGTGGTGAGTTGGGGGAATTGTTTCTGGGATGAATCTCTAGCTAGAAAAGCTCATTGAACCAAAGTAATCTAAATCGTGCATAAGCAAGCGTTTTAAGTAAGCATGACGTACAGTTTAAAACAAGCATGGTATAGTCACGAATATGGATGTATACAGGGCTAAAGTAGGATTACATTATGTAAACTCGCAGCGAAATACACATTATATTAGAGGGAGTGTACCTGCTTATGTATGTTGGAAGTCATCGTTGACATGAAAATTACTTCCATCAATGGGCTTATTAATAGCTCACATATGTCCTTGTATATGATTGATTGTTTTTTTTACGTCTATGTGGGGGACTATAACGCTAGTACTGCTTCGTCTTTAGTCAGAGTTAACGACAGTTGCATTGGACGGTCGGCCTCCAGCTTGAAACGAACTCTCGTTCCTTGAAGTAAACTTCACTGGCGCTTTTCAGGTTTATAGGCAGATACATTTGCTAGCGAGAGTAATCACCTCTCTATTGCCAAAGTAATCTACTTAGGTAAAGCCGTTGAAATAACTGAGCAGAACTGCAGCAAGAGAAATTCATCCTAGCCCTGGTTATTGTCACTGTGCACCAGTTTATATACACTGCTTTGTATATAAAAAGTTTTTCGAAAGCACAGGTACAACGGATCGTACCGAAATAAAAACTAATTGTTTGACATCCAGCTATAGCAACAACAAAAGCAGGCGTAAAATCTAAAGCATCTCCTAAACCGACGAACTGCCGCGTTCCGCTGCTTCAGCCGCTCATTGGTCGCGCACCTGATCCGTTGACAAGCCCTTCATGTAGCCCTCTAACAAAACCTATCATCGTCCTCGACATCTTGTACCATTAGCTATATGACCAAAAAGGCACCGTTAGCAGGAGCAAGATCAGTGAATTGAAGAAATGTCTCATTCCTCAGAAGTTTTTCTTCGCGCGCCCGTTCCACTAAGGAGTTACGCTTTTGAACCTTCGGCACTCTTTCTTCTGTTGGAAACCAGCGGCGGCCACGGCGAGAAAATCGGCAAGTCGGTTGACGACGAACAAACAAATGGAAGTGTCCTTTTTCCGCCGTCGAAGCGCCGCTGGCTCGGACGGCCGGTGTCATCAAGCGATTTTAAACGTGCAATCGAATAGGTAAGCAAGGGCCAAACGGGGACAGTATCTTGTGTTTATCGAGATGACGAGAAATCGAATTCAACCAGAGGGTGCTGGCCTGTGCGGCGCTGCAGTAGCCCCGCGGTGCAGTAAGCATCGTCGTGCACACAGTGGATTCGCGTCGAATATGGCGGCGCTAACTTTGATGACTGCAAGCGTGCTTCTCGGCTAACGGGGAAGGAAGCTACCGCTGGCCGTGGAAAAGTTGGCATTTTGTTGCATGCGGCACAACGATCAGACGTACCTGTTTGACTAATGCTGGCTCTACACTTCTGTACAGTACTAAGATCGACGATCAAGACGATCGTTTTCATTAGCTGTACTCCCAGTGGCAGGCGTCGCATTGCGATGACCGAAGTATCGACATCACTTCGGTGCGATGGTAAATCCGTCTGCTGTGTAATCGAATCGTGAAGAAACAGTCTAACCTATAATGCTCGCGTTTGTTTGCGGGGCAAAAATGTTATATGTATAGATCAGATATGGATTAATATTGCTATATCAGAGAGTAGAAATATTGAATTTTGCTAGCTTTGATATGTACGAGCATTTATTTATACATGCGCATCTTTGTGTATGCGTAGAATTAGAGATCGATCAGCGTTTTCACATTAAGCTCGGGCCGGTTATGATGACTCGAACCATTCGATAAAGCCAGCGGATTAAGCGTGGATCATTTGTTTGCTGATGTAGGTAGATACACTGCAGAACACAGGGAAATCGAAAAGAGCTAGAAAAGTCACCAAATCAACTGGAAACGTTAACAAAGAACGATACCGATATCTGGTAACGATGCAGGTGCATGTGGACATCGCTACGCCTGCTACCGGTGGCTCAGGGGTGTTATCAAAAAATCTGCCATTATAATTCCACACAAACGGCAAAATATCTTTCAATAAGTCACGCTTCATCAAACAGTTGGAGTCTTTCAATGCGCGCCTGCTGGTAACATTGTCAGCTCGACCGCTTAGTAAGATGAGGTTTGCAGCCTTCAATAAGTAATCTAATATGTGTTGTGAAGTAAAAAATTTTAATAAAGATAAGAGTCGGACACGGAATTTTCCTAATGACTTAGCTTGTTTAGGGCAAGCAAGGTTTAGATATCCCTGAAAAAACGGGCCTGGTCGATAAATCTGTAACGTACGAAATCTAATTCACTCGGTATAGCCATTGATTGTTCTAATTTCGATCTGATAAAAACTACCTAAATAGAAACGTACTTGTTTCCGTCTACACTGATCACACTGCTTATTATACGCTCGTCTGTCAGAGGAAAATGGCGTCAAACGATTATTTCGTCTTCATGTGTGATGAAGGTCTTCGTCAAACATTTTTCGTCGAGTGTCATGTACACAGCTCAATACTTCAGCAAGATAAACTGGACAATCGTTCTACACGAATCGAGCGGAACTACCTCAGGCCGACTTCAGTCGACGCTACCGTTAGATTGCTTTCGGTGGATAATACAAGTGCTATCTTTAAAGTTAAATCTTAAACAAAATGATTTATATACGAGATATATTGGCTGTCTTGAACTTGTTTTGTTTTTATGTATATATGAAAGCAGGTTATTTGCGCTGGAAGCATTCTGACCTGAAAGTGAGGTATGTGAGAAGATTTATCTACAAATAGTCTGGTTGCTTTTATTATAAAATAATAAAATATTTTGGCTTGTATGCAGATCGAATTGCTGGCATCGTCAATCACGGGTCACCCAGGTTAAGGCAAAATAGCAACCAACTGTGGGCTGACTGAAGTGTGAACGCTTTCGTTAATCCTATTCGGTATTATGCAGCTATGGACAGAGTAAATCCGTCTCGATTTTTCTAGTGGCTGACTGAAGTAAAGTCAATGTCGTGCCTTTCTCACAGTGTAAACACTCGGTCTTCTCTCACCTCAGTCTGCTCTCAGTTAGCGAGCCCTGCTAACAAGAGTTTATCTGGCTCTAGCAACAAGCAATCGACGATTGGTTATCGTCATAAGGCGATGATCAGACTGAACTGAACATCAGTCAGAAAGCTCAATCGCGCCAACGAGGCTAATGAAGGCTGCTGGTCCACTGAGTGCCGTATCCTCGAGAATATCTTCAATAATAATTGATCATCATTTAATCTGAATCGTTACTATCGTATTACGGGATATTTATATCGAGTATATAGCGCTCGACGATAGCCTGAAGAATATGATCCTCAGTTATCGACAATACACAGGCTTGAGATAGATTAGGTTTATTTTTCAGTTACAGCTTTTGTAAGCATAGAGAAACTGCAATTATTTGTTTCTCAGATGGTGCCAGCGTGTCCAATAGCGACGCCGTCACTTCGATTATCTACTTGCAAGACGTTCTCACTGGCCGAAAATAATTAGGTAGAACACTTATCAATGATTATCAGTCAAAAAGGTTAGGTTAGGTTAGTTAAACTTATGGTTTACTGATAATCTACTGTGAAAACGACGTAGCGTTTAATCGTCTGCTTCGACAGTGGAGCTCGCGACTTCATGCTCTAGTGGATGCAGTGCAGGCTACAGTAGTTTTGTCATTTTTCAATCGTATGGATTTATCTTGATTCAAGCCTAGAGTATGTCTAGAACAAAGTCATAAAGCATGTAGATTATTGAAACTATTTCTTAGTATAATATCTAAATATATTCCTTCCATTTGCTTGATCCTGTTGTGGTAACGTTCATTTACAAAACGTCACCTCGATTTGGTCTAACTTAATTTGTCTTTTGAACTTCATTATCGAACACGACAAATTCCGCTAGGATAACAAACCGTGATCATTGACTGTAGTTAATAGGGTAACTGAAGTGCTGCCATAGCTGTTGAATCTTCGTGCTATTAGTTATATTACCTAAACGGTAACAAATCTAAAAGGCCGATGTCTCAACACTCCTTCATGCATGTCTTAGTAGAAGACTTCATTTCAACGGAGCCTTTGGCCTGGTGGCTTGCGACAGACACTTCGACGATCGCGCGGTTGTGGTGGCGGTGACTCGAGACGGAGTTGTCGACAGACAGCAAGGGGCACGAGAAACGCACGCACAAATTAGTGAAACGTACAGATTTTCTGCGAGCTCATTCGCGCATACGCACATCTACGCAGGCACGCACGCATGCATGCATGCATGTATCTGTGTTAGGCCTATTTTTATCATTCGCTATTTCCTCGTATCGGTTTTCCGGTTCTACTGCTGCTGTTTATGTTTGCTATCTCGCTGGTCGAGTTGTCATACATGAGATACGTCGCCAGTTTGAGTATAGTATGATAGCAAGTAGGTAAAGTTGGCACAGGCGAACCGCTGCGGCCGGTGCAAACGGCTGCCACTTCGGATCCTGATGCTGCAAAAAGGTGAAGGGGTTGAATGATCATTGTTATTGCGTGACGCTCCTAATACTCGTCGATTCAGGGATAGCCGTCTGTTGTTGTGCTCGTGTCACGTATAGATGTGGCACAATTACAACAAAAGCACTTGTCGGCCATTGTCGCCAGCCGAGCATTCTATTTGACTCGCTAGGTCCTGCGGTGACGACAATTAGGTAAAGAAATTTTTCAAATTATCATTTGTTCACGTTTCAGCTACTCGCTTGGAAACGTGCCATATTTCACACCATTAAAATTCATATTTGTACAATTGTGCTGAGCACGTGTGTTTGCGTGAGATACGGGTTTAGCTGACTTCGTGCAGGCGGTTAATGGTGTTTTCTTTATTTACACCTCTAATAGATGCATTTATCTTTCGCTAATATGCTGTCTTTTGTTTGCAGACAATGTGCCACAGCATTACCATGCGTTTTTGGTCATCAACAAGATACATCAACTGGAGGTCTTAGCCTGGCGTTTTTTCGCAAGGACAACTGAGATGTGATTTCACTGTACCCTCGCTAGCAGACTTGCATTAGTACCTGAGGGACTACGCAAGGGTAAAGGCAGGAGTCCAGTGAATGAAAATGTAACTGTTAGGTATGGCAGCAAGGTATCAGATTGATAGGATGGCGAATCGAAACGTAAAGCCCTCTAGGACAAAACACCGTTTTCTGCTTAACTACTGATGTGCATATGTTGTTCGGTTCACACCGTCCGGAAAACAAAGGGCACAGAAAAAATAATTGATTTTTTATGGATTCTTGCTGTCCTTTCTGAAAGAAATTTTCGACAGACTTAACTTAATCTCATATAGGATTAGTCGGACACTTAGTTGTCCTATTTCCGTGCATCCTTAGAATGTACGTCTTACACCTAAATGGGTCAAATCAATTTACATCACCTTAAAGCTAGCTTTTCCACACTGAAGTAGCTAGATTATCGGTACATACTGGTTTTAAGTTACCATCATTGCACAAAACAAAAACAGTAATCTGAGTTTATTCCAAGAGCAATTTCGTAAATTTCATAGCTGTTTATTATTCAGGTCTATCACTTGCGTTTAGATTTTTCTGTCTTTCTCATAAATATATAATAGATCTTTGACAGTATTCGCGCATAGTCGCATAAATGGACAGAAATCTTATACAGAATAATAATGCAGTAAAGCTTAGAAACTGGCTAAAATTAAATGACATACGTTCTTTAGTAGCAGGCATACCATGACGATACGCACGAGCTGCCATGGGTTAGGTAGTTATTACCGTCGAAGCTAGCAATTCGGCCGCCGACTTCAGCCGATGGATGCCATCGGCGCATCTCGCTATTACTATCATCACGACTAGCTCGAAACACTTTTTCTGATATGAAGCTGCGCGCCGCGTGGCCTACTTCATTCGATTCTACCGCTATACTCGCCACTGGCGCCCAATCGTACGGGCCGGCAAGAAGTTACGCCGGAACTGGCTGACCTCTCTAACTTATTCGTTCTGTCGGCACAGGCTACAACAACGAAGCACTTTCATTGTCCTTCGTGTTGTTCCGAAACACGGTAAGAGCGCTCTTTCAGCTCGTTCCAAAAATCCTCGTCTACTCCCTTAGACCTGATTGTCCGGATATCGGAGGAGCGTCAAGCAAAAACGAACATTGTGGCGGCGCAGACGCCCGCTAGCCGCGCGACCGCGGCCGTTTTTGACTGCTACCGATCGCCGTCACCGCCATGACCCCAGATAACCTTTTCATGCCGCTCTATTTATTTGGCGATTATTTCCACTTTTATCTCGTACCTAAATCTGTCGATAAGTCGTTATCATAATCGATTTGGTAAACATCATTTCGACTGTCACTTAATGGCCACCACACCGGAGAGTAGAATGGAGCCAGTGGCAGTAGTGCCAGCCGCGACAAAAAGGGGTGCCGTAAGGCAGCGAATCAATACGAGTTCGATCGCTTGAAAAAAAGGGGAATAGAGTAGAAAAGCACAGAGGAAGCGGGTAGGACAGGGTATCGAACAAGCACTAGGGCAGCGGGAGAAATTCGAAAAGTTGTACGATGTGAAGAACCTTGCATAGACGGAACGGTTTGCCCTTTGTTTGTCTTTTCTATTTGGCTAATGATGTTAATTTTATTTTTCATCCGTATGAGTGTGTAGTACTGGCTATAGATCGGAACAAAAAAATACTAGACTCCCTCTGTGCCTGATCATACTACATCGTCATTACTGTAGATATATTTATGTATACTTGTTAATAGCGATAGATGTATTATGGTAGTGCGGCGCTGTATATTCAACGTCATAGTCTAATAAGAAAGATTGCTAGGCTTTCGGACCATTTGTTATAGCGATTTTTTGCGCGGCCTGCAAACAGCAGCAACGCCAATGACGTAAACTTACGAGGATAAATTTTCAGTTCTGTTTGATAGCCGTCAATGGCGATAACGAGATATTGTTAAAATAGAAGTCTAAAGGATAATAAAAAGTGTCTTTAAATTTATGTAAATGGTTTTTTTCGGACTCTCGAATAAGCGCCATATTACGAACGAGAGGGGTATGACAAAGTTTGCGATAATTTGTGAAGTAACGTAAGAAAAAAAGCAGCATTTATAAGTGGTACACTGAGAAAGTTACCGACGAATAACTTGTTTCTAATTAGTCTCTTCGAATTGACCTAATATCAGGACACATTCATGCATGGACGCAGGTCTCCACCTATCGAATCAACTAAGCGTACCATGACAGCAGTACATAGATAACTGTGGCTGCGTACGAAATTATCTTCAACGATTTGACTATCGCTCTTCCTTGATTACTGTTTACCTCCTAATTCATTTAGTACAGACTTTCTCTCTGCTATTGAACACAATAGGGCCCTGTTTAAACCGCGTAAGCTGACTTAAGTACCGAAGCGCTTTTGTACACACGTACGCTTTGCTTCGAGACGCGGCCCGTTCCTCCAATAGTTGTGTACGCCTGTCTTTGGGTACGCACGCATCCGGGGTCGTGCCACAGGGGCGACAGCGTACAGCCCGAATTATACGTCACACACGAAATCAGTTACTTTTCGTACGATAGTACGTAACCTGGCAGCACGACCATTGCTTGTTGCGTTCTAGTATTAGTTGTAGAATAGTCGTAAATAGTATAATGGTGGCAACCATAGCCGTGAGCTTTGCTACTCTACGCTACCTGTTACACACCCCCGTCTCGTCTGGGGGATGGGGAGATATTCTACCTCATGAAGGCAACGATGAGGGCGAACCAAAAGAAAAAGCAGCGGCGGCAGCAGCAGTAGCGTAAGCAAAGCGACGGCTGCTGCTGTTAATGGTGATCCTACCGTTGAAGCCACAGCTGGGTAGGTGTAGGTAACTTGTACGATCCAAAGTAAAAATTTCCGATAGGCGATCCGGTAGTCCTTTTTTGGTGGATGGAGTTTGCTTGTTTAGGGATGTCTGTTCAAAATAGACTAAACGCTACCAAAAGTTATCAACAACGCCAGGAGCAAAAGATGCAAGAGTGGTAACCGATTCCCTTTTGCTGTTTAGACGGAGGTTCGAGCTGACGGCAATTTCGTTGATGAAGTGGTCGATCGTGAGGCGAAGGGTGGTCCTATGCGTATGCTGTGTGTAACAGCCTTAAACTACGTCAGAGTGCCGCTCTCGTCGTCTTAAGATATCTTAAATTATGCCCCCTAATGCAGGAGTTGGGTTGTCGGCAGAGTGGCTCATGAAGCGGATTTGCTCATTCAGCGCTATTATGTTTGGCACTCGTTTTGGCTTTCGCAGTTATCATATGAAGTTTAGCTCTATCAGTTACCGGTAAAGCAAGGAAGCTTGGCTGAATGTTAAACGATTTCATCGAACGTTACCTAGAACGAATGACGACAAAATTGAAGAAGACATGGAAGCAAAAGTTGGCCAGCAGCTGAGCTGGCAGCTCCGCTAAGAGTTGCGCATGTATAAACAAGATAAGCAGATATCGATTATTAAGTTGTGTTTAATAAGTAACAGTGCACTACAGCGTAAAACAAGTAACGTTGATGCTTATCATTTATGACACTCCGTGAAAATCGCACCCTGTTAACAGTTCCTCTTTGTGTTTTCGAAGGCAACCTCTGTATATTTTCCGGTAGCTCCCTCACTTCGCACTTCAGTCGCGCGCACATATCAGATTGTTGTCTATCACATATTGACTACGGGAAAAGGCAACAGAAAGGCTATAACGTATGGAATCAAAGACTTGATACGGGCGGGGACGGGATTTGAAGCGGGTTCGTCTTCACCACAAAAGTTCTAATAATTTAATAAACTCACGATGATCGAAGCTGTTCATGTTGCCTAGCAGTAGGTGATCAGTGTAATACTTGGCCAATAATACGCTGTAACATCTCGTTATTACCGGAATTGGTTAAAAAACTAGATATTATTAGCAAAACGCTCTATCTTCGGTCCCCAAAGCAAGCAGAAGTAGACTCTTGGCCAATGATTCTTTTTGACGATTTGAGGATTCCTGAGATTTTAGTGCAGAAGTAGGTAGGTAGGTAGGTAGGTAGGTAGGTAGGTGGCAGCATCTAACGGTTTCAAGCTTCGCGAGCTCTTCACGTCGATTCAGGTGATCGAGCTTCAGATGTTTCTAAAATGAGGGCAATACCATGTTTCATTTGTTCAATATACAGTCTTAAAGATTAGCAGTTCTATAATGAACCGAAATAACTATACTGAACTGAAGTTGTTTCAATTTCATTTTAATGGTGATTCGGAGATACTGCATCACGTATTATTCCCGTACATTAATATCATACATTTAGTTCGCTAAGACTAACAAGAGAACTGTATTTTAGTCAGTCACTATAGGCGCCTGCCGATGTTATAATATTTATGACTATAAATCGACAGTATAGCACCGGTTATGACCGTTCTATTAAGTTTGCGGTGTCTTGCTTGTTCTTAAGCAAGTGTTTACCAATCGTGCCGGTAACAGTATAAGTTCAATGAGATTCTGCTCACGAGCAGAGTCGCCCCCGCACTAGATTCACTAAGGCATCGGTCATACGCTCCTCCTTCGACGTAATACGCCACAGGTACCCGTATCCGAATCAGATTGGCCAATAATATTATTTTTCTCGCAATAAAACATTAGAAAACGAACAGCAAAAAGAGCCAAACAACAGAACGTATATTCTTCGATCTCTTACTCTTTACCATTACGCCAGATGGTAAAGCATTTACCTCAGACTTTCACATGCAAGGTATTCCTATAGTCTTGTCGAATCGAACCCTCTGTGTTAGTGTTTGTATGGTGTGATATTAGTGTCGATCGCTAGCTAACTGACAAAGACTGCTCTAAAGCATGCCTTAACCGCATTCACACTAGGACCAACACAACTGATTTGAAACAAGGTAACATCTAAGAATGTAAGTGATCACCCACTTCGAGGTGACTAGCCACAACAATCGAGCAAAGGGATATCTTGCATTGGTCTGTAGGCCGCTTTGCTTAAATTCGATAGGTCCGGTCACGAAGACGGCTGCCGTAAGGCCCGTGGCTGTGTGCACGGGGCAGCGACCGTTGCAGCTGGCACCTTTACGACGGCGCATCGATTGACGATGATATTGTCTTTTTCTCGTTCGTCTGACTGAACGAAGTCGGCGCACGAGCGGCTTCGAAGGACCACGCCGAATGCGAGTCCGCGGTGTACATTGAGTAGAGCAAGTTATAGAACACCGTCCTCATCATCATCATCGTTGCAATCATCGGTAGCGGTAACAGCAGGGGCAAATACCATCGATCGATCGATAGCCGAAGTTCGATTTTTCACGCCGACGTTCGGAAGGAGCAATCGGCATTGGTTTCAAAGAAATTCCTCGGTAGGTATGTTAAACTCTTTACCGCTTGGTCGTCGACGACGTGTGTGTCTGTGTATGCTAACAGCGGTGGCTGTTTGCTGGGTAGATAGCTTGCTACATTAACACGACGCTTGCTCCCGCTTATTTGAGTGAAAAGGAAGACGTTACGTTGAACCAGCGGCTGGTGAAGCCGCGGTCCTTGCGACGGCCGGCGCAGCCGGCCTATTAGTAGCTAGGTACACGAATGAACAATGACCGGGTTCAGAATGGTGGGATGCAGGGACTGAGGGACAAACGAACAGGCATTTTAGTGGACACGAACAAATGTCCTAGCAACATTATGCGTTTCTGTGCAAAAAAAAACAAAAAGCTAATTTTGGTTAGGCAATCCACAATCCATGCAGTTTTCTCTATGATTCCTCTTGTTACTGTCAAACAGCGTATATATGTGCATGTCCTTTTCCAATAATTCTCAAGTGGCCGAAAAGCTTAATTGAAAGGTAAAATAGGTCTCCAATTGAATGGAGAGTAAGGGTCTTCGAAGGCGAAACGTTGACATGCCACTGTCAACGAATAGCTCAAGCTTGCCACCTTTTGCCTTCAGTTCAAGATCTTCAAGCTGGACTTTCTCGCAGTGTCATCTGGTCGAAATAGTGTGGACAGCTTAAAAATGGAATGGACTTTGATGTGAGCACGCTTTAAGTCATCGAAATATCACTAATACGTAAAGATTACATTTCGAGTGATTACGCCATCGAAGACAATTGAAGAATGTGTACAGGTGGGTGACATCTGCCTCACCAGCGGACTCGGATGTGAGCGACCGGCGAATGTCACAATAAAGATAGCCGTGTCTCCTTTAGCGGCATCGATTCCCGTCGTCGACCCGTATACACATAGTCAATACGTGCATGTAATAAGTAGATTTATTTCAAGCCCGTTTCATTCAACTTCGCCACGAATACGCTCATCCGCATTCAAATAGTGTCTTAATGTGATGCAGGTTGGCAGTGTTTTCAAACAAGTTTAACCGCGTGTGCGCTACCGACGCTATTAGCTATAAAAGCATACATACGATACGTGCATTATCTACGAGACGAAGGCCGAGATAGAAGCGAATCAATCGCGTGGGATGATGATCAGAGCGATCGTGCACGACTTCTTCTGGCATTTCACGATTAGGGGCTGCTGTACGATTGGCGCCATGGTAGCCTCTGTACTCGTCGCGTGGGGTTCGGTACAATCGCTCTAACCGCTACGGAATTTGGCGATCGTTCGGTGGTGCTTCTCGATTTCCTTTTTAAGCTACTGACGTTGTTTTTGTAAGATGCCGCCAGTAGCTTTATGATTGAGAGAGTACCGGTAATGACGACGCTACCGTAAAGGTCGTGCAGGCGGCAGTAGTATTTCATCCGTACTGAACTGCTATTATGATTCACCTATACAGAGCGCATATGGACTGCCTCAAACTGAACCTCTATCGAAATACAGTTCCCAGGAGAGACACTTGGTGAATTAGCTACATCGTATCCTGCCGTATTTTGTTATTAAGCTATATAAAACATGGGTTTCCAAAGGGAAAACGTCGATTTCGTTCTATACACCTGCTTAACCTTTTCTGCCATTGAATTGCTTTCCAGGTTTCACCATTTGGGTATCAATAACGACATTATTTTCGATCTCGGAAGTGATAAGCTGTCGAGGGGCAATATCATCCAAATACATCAACACGACCCTCGAAGGTGGCACCCCATTAACATACGAGCAGAAAGTAAAATTGACAAATCATTAGCACTCGGGCCATCAATATGGTTAGTTTTTACTATATTATGTAATTAATTATCTGTTCATAAACGTTTCGAAAATAGCAGATCATATGTTTTTCTCCCTGCGCACGGACGTATATGTCCATGCACATACATGTTTACTTGTAGCATAGCCAAATAATGTCTGGCAAAGGATTTACGGTTTCCGGCTACGCGATACGAAAAAGATTGATAGATAATGCTTTGCGAAGATCTTATCTTCCAAGCAAGATGACTGATTCGACGAAAGGGTCGATCAAGTTAGTGTTAATGGATTTACATTTAAATAGACGCGAGCGTGAATGGGGCTAACGGTAACTTTGAATGGTCGAACCCGCAGTAAATCTTGCCTTTCGTGATCGCTGATAGTTCAATAGAATCAATGGGAATTGCTATTATAAACCTCAGTGTCGCGTGCCAGGAACAAGAGACTATAAAAGAATATAATCTGTAGGAGAATAGACGCTTTATAAGCGCCAGAACGTACCCGATATATATATATGTATATATATATATTGATTTTCTCAAAGCTAAAATCGTACCTTCGACCGCTTCATTGTTTTGCTTATTCATGTTTTGTATTATCGTTTTTGGGCAGAGCCGTTCGAGAGGTCGTCGCTATTCATGCTCAATGTCCTGGCTGCAAAATCCTCAATAATCGAAGCGCCGACCTGATTTTTTTTGTCTATGAAGACATTTTTAGCCGTTCCTGATAGTTTGCTTTTTGCGCTCTATATGTGCTAGATAAGGAACGTAAATCTGATAAAAAAAAAAAAAAAAAAAACATTACGTAACAAATTTTAGACGTCCAAAGATTGACCGCATTCGTTCTCAAGACAGCCACAGTCGATGGGTGGTACATTGGTCCATCGACTATATAAACAGCAATTGCTGTCTGCGTTTGATGCATGTATGACAATAACTCGCCATCGTCTCTGCCTCCACATCCTCCCGCTGAGATAATTGTTCATTTAATTAAAATGAATTTCTACATGTTAGCAATGGCAGATCACCTGCGCGTGAAGCTTCAATTCTCCAATTACACGACCATTGAGTAACTACCATTAAGCCAACTATCTTTGCCACTTGTTTGTGGTGTTTACTATCTGTGAATGTGTGTGGGCATGTATGTACCAGCCAGTATTTGTGGCTCATGTGGGTAACTGTTGTACAAGCACGGTCGCGTTTGACGGCACGTATCTCCAGCGCGGCGGCAGCACCGTCATCACCGACGACCGCCGGCAATTTCGATGAATGTCACCGTTGTGTCGCTGTAACGTTGGTGTGTGGTCCGAAACAAAGCCCGGCTAAATTTGAATCTCAAAGGGCGCGGACCAAGCCACCAAAGTATATATTGAACGTTAGACGCGCTGGTCAACTAGACTGCTGGTAAACGAGAGTTGCGGCCGTCGGCTGTCTGGTCCGGTCTAGCCGTCCAGTCTCTGCAGAATGTCGTCGATGCTGCTGCTGCTGCTGCTGCCGCTGTTATTGTTGTCGTTAATATTTCTGTAGTTGGACCCAGTAACATATGAAATGCTAAGCTATGAGGTGCCAGTTCTAAACACAGATAGGACTAGAAACAGGGTCACCTGCGGCGTGTTTGTGTATGTGTGCAACCACGAACCCCGTTCTTTGTTGATAGTGAATAAATAGCTCAGCCACCGACAGCGAGAGTAGTAACAAGAACAGCGGCCGCTGCTGCTGGCCCTTGTTACTACTGGCCCTCGCAGTAATGCCGCCTATGTCCCTATAACGAAAAGATGATTTCGAGTAAATCAGCCGCTAGCTCATCAGCGTCTTTCAGAGACGGCAATAGCGCATAGCTGAGCATCCATGTTGTCCTTTCCACCGTTGCTGTATTGCTGTCGTCCTTTCCCGCTCTGAATCCCCTACGAGAACAGTTTGTGGCTAAAAGCCTACGACCTAGTGGAAACGCGACGGGCTGCTTGTTTCTGTTTGCATTTACTGAGTGGGAGAGTCTACTGGACTTCTGCTGTCGCCACCGCCGATGATGATTTGCGTCTAGAGCTACATATAGTGCCAGTCAATGCGTGAGCAGCTGGAAAGCCATTTCTGTGTCTTCGAATCGTTGTCATCATCAACTCGGAGACGGTCTGCATTGTTTTCTATTGCTTACAACTGCCACCAGAGCATTGGCTATATGGGTAATGGATAAATGCTCAAAGAGCATCACGATGATTTACTCGTTAGCACCGCTAAGGTCGGATAGTATGTAAATGAGGCGGACGGACCAGCGACACACAAACGACGAAAAGACAATTATATACACATCGTAACGTATCACCGCTGACGCGGACGTGGCCAAACCCGAAGACATGATACCTGAGGCTCTCAAAAGAACCGATTAGACGATATTAGTTTTGTCTTTTTTCTTTTTTTTTTTTTTTTTTTTCTAGTAACAACAAGCATGATAGTCGTTACAACGAAACAGAGGAGTGCTATTAACTTCACTGACTAACGAGTATGTACAGTGAACTTTGGAAACGCAATCGCTCGGTGTCGGAACTCATCATAGTTCTCATAGAGTAGAGGGTTTAAATTAGAACAATTAAAACCACCGGCTAGTTTAAGCTATCCAGTTGGAAGACTTCAGTCTTCGTTCGAGATACTATTAGATGTCTTATAATTACTTTTACAGCCTTTGGCATGTGGTCCTATAGTACTTCTGCTACCTGCTTACTCTGTTGTTAAATTACAAAACACGAAAGTGATATAAAAAAAAAAAAAACTAATGATGATATGTTACATTTATGAGCACAAAATACGCGATTCTCACACAATAGATTCTTAGGTACTTAGCACTTTTATGATTCACGTCCAAGGGCAGGCGATATATATATGTATAAAGCGCAGAAGTGACCCAACATTGACTAGTAGCTATGGACAATGTATAGTCGATATGTTTGACTCCGCATGTGCTTTTGCTCAGGTGCCGATCGAAGTCTAAGCTCGGACCGAATAAGAACTGCCTATCAAATGGATGTGACCACGCCATCATTCATTCAGTGAAACAATCCGGTATAGGCGGATAGATGAATCCCAAGGTCCCTAAATAGGATACGCGTTCTCTTCTCCCCTCAGCATGTGCGCATCAAATCGAACATAATCGTTCTTCATAGAATTTTCACACTTCCTGCATCGTGAGGCTGCATAAAGCACACAAAATCGTCGCACCTCACTTGCTTAAATAATGTCTTCATCATAGAAGTAAACCATTAAGGTTCTTCGAACGGGAACTATACTTACGTTAGAGCTCTGAAGTTGTCGTAACTTATTGCATAATGCCACCTCGAGTCGCCAGAAGTGGTTAACGCTCAGATTTTATTGGGGATATCCTCTGTGGCCCTCTGTTCATAGACCTACATAGAGGGACGTGCATCATCGGCCTTTAGAGGCCAGCTGGCATTGTGGCACCATGTTCGCCTGACAAGTGCCACTGCTCGTCCGGCCAGCCTCCTTGTTTTTATTATAGGCGCTTGCAGTAGTTGATGTCGAAGCTATTGTCGCGCTCTACCGCTTTCAACCTCGGCGGCCTCAATCGGATCGGCTTCGATCCGTGATGAGCCTGATTTAATGCAGATGAGTTGGCAATGACAAGGATGGAGTGCTGTTCTCGTTCGTATAAATTGACCAGCTACCACAACCATTAGGGGAAACTCGGTCGCTTATGGAAGCTTCGCGATAGCTTCTTGTCGACTGACGCCAGATCGCATCGTCACTCTAGGAGAGAGTAGGACGGGAAATTCTGTCCTGTGCACTATCCAACATCGTAGGGCAGCATTTTTATATTGACCGTAAATAGTTTTCCCTTTCTGTACACCGTACAATCTCTAGACGGGTCTGCGTGTCGGCTGAATTCGATGTGAAGAGGAGCCCGTTGCTCTGATCGGCTCTTCTTAACTGCTTCGACTGCGGATACAAGTGTGCGAATCGTGGTACGATGAAATTCATCGGTGCACGTAGTTGAGCTATAGGGAACATTCAACAAATGATCTACGAGAAACACACACCCGTTACTTGATGGATATGTGTGCGCGAGGCTCATCAGACTCGCAATGGCATACTACTATGATGATGATAGGCCGCACGCGTCACTTTCAACTATACAGCCATACCACGTGATAACCCGATGAAAAAATCGATGAGGCGTCCTTTGAATATGGCCTGGTCAACCTTACAGGTGTAAAGTCGAGGCTGAAAATATTTACTCTTAATAGTTTAATGAAGAGCTGGCGAATCTGGAACACAATCAGAAGGTAGGACGTACTAGAAGAAAGTCGCCGTTAGAAAGAGGTGTGACGAACACTATGCAAACATGGAGGTTCATCTAGCAATTATCTTCTAGCCACTTTGATTAGCCAGTTAAAGTGATTTAAGGTTGCCTGGCAGAACTCAACCTCTCTTTAGACGAGAACATGTAAATTTAGCAAGGCATTTCTGTGTACTATGCTAGTGCCATCGTTGTATACGCCATATCGTGCTGAAGATATTTCGACATTTTTTTGACGTCTACAGAAAACGGCTAGGACATATCACTAACGCTGTTTTTTCAACCTTGAAAAAATATGTAACAACGATAGCGTTCATGCTAACCTTGAAAAGTCAAGAAAGAACTTCCCAATGGTATACAGCATCAACAACAAAAAGGAGTTGAAAACAAATGAAAAAGAATTTTCGGTCAGTTTGATGGATTTTGTTCTCTGAGAACGATATTTTTCAATTAAGACCAGTGAAAATCATGTCAGTCATGGCAGGCGTAACTTCAGCAGAAGCCATCTGAAATTGAAACACTTAGCTCGTTTCAAGCCATTCATAAACGACGCTGAGCACCCGCTAGCTAGTACCAATAATAATAATAATAATAACAACGACAAGAAGCCGAACTTTCAAGTTCGTTTGACTACTCATTCCTTTTCTAGTTACTTCTAGAACTAGCGCGCCTGTCTATGCATGATGATCTTCCTGTGGGTGCCACAAACAATTCGGCCAAAGTAGAAAAACTGCCTAGCTTCGGTTATTCAGCCTTCCGAGCCTCCTCTTTTTCCTCTCCCTATTTTAACTTCTAGGCATCAAATTTTTGTTGCTGTATTATACAAGTGGCGGCGACAACAACAACAACACCAGCGTCACGAAAGATCAACAACTTTAACCGTTGCCGGCTGAAGCGGTGAGGCAACAATAGGCATAGCCACGGGGAAGGTGGTGATCGTGAAGGTAGGGGTAGACTAGGGAGGAAATTATTGGGAACGACTCGAATGGGTGTTCAGGGGGAGTAGCGGTAGAGCTTCTGATCGACAGCGCTTAGTGTCGCTACCGGCTCCGGATTTAGCACTGGCTTGACCGACCGATTGACCGATCGGGCGGCCAACCAGCGGGCCACGTTGCCAGCTCTTAACACCACCTAGTATTGCCACCTCTAGATGGGTCTATTGAGCGGCGCATAAAGCAGTGAAGGCTGCTTGCGCTGATCGATGTTAGCTACCGCTCGTGCATTACGTGTCGCGAACGGCCGACACAGCCGCCGGCAGCTCGCCATAGCGCCAGCAAGCATTAGGTCAAGAAGACATTACTTAAACTCATTGGCTGTCTACAACGACCATGTTAGTGCACGCTTGTGTCGGCCATTTGTTATCGGAGAGGCAACAAGTCCCATCAGCTTTGAACGCATCAAGTTTATCAACAACGGCTGCGATTTTTGACACTTTTAACCCGTTCCAATCGACCGGTACGTAGATGGATCTGGCAGCCGGCGACCGACCGACCGACCGACCGACCGTTCGCGTCCAGGCAACCTGCCACCATCATCAACGCTGGCCGCTGGTAGATTTAACGAAGACGTTGCAACGCGTCTGAATATTGCGCTCCGACTTCGACGAAATGTATTACTACGACAGTCTACAAACTACGAACTAGCGGCGACTAGCTATAATGTATTGTGACTAGTGAACATCCATCGGACTTCAACGGTAGCATTAAGAATTGGTGATGCTTATGAAGAGGTAGCCATGTTCATCTAGCGATAGGAAGCAGCAGCGGCAAAGGCTGCGGCCGTAACGGCAGAAGCAGCAGGACGACGCCATGTGTAAGTTTTAAGCGTCTTCATCTCCTATTTTTTATTTTATTTTTTTTTTTTATCTCTCTCCTATCAGTTTGGCTTTGAGTACTTACGCCACTCATTTGGCCACAATTGCCATTTGTGCCACCGCCCCAGGTTTGCTGTTGCCGCTGTTGTTGTGCTGCCTGGCCTGTTCTATGAACTGGCTTGGAAGCGGCGGCGACGTTGTTGTAGGAGGCGTAGATGAGCGTTATGTCAACGTATGTGCAGCGTGATGATGAGATACGATCATTACCGCTGGTCCGTCGGTGCGTGCTTGCTCACGAACATCCCACCGTCTTTTGCGTAAACTCATCTTAAAGGCGAACGATAGCCATAGACGAGTATGCACATGACGGCGTCGTGCAGCCTAGTGCATCACTACGACGAACCAATGCTGCAACAGCGGGAGGCAGCATCAATATTCAACTTCTTATACGGCTGACGGAAAGAGCAGCGGCAACGACAATGGTAGTGACGACTTCTTCCCGCGTCGTTCAGACGCTGTTCTGACGGTCTGCCTTTCTTGTTTTGCCTCTGAGTCGACCGCTGCTGCTGCAAACAACGGGTAACCACTGGCACTTGTCAAATAGTGCGAACGCCCAGTGTTGTCAAGTGAGCGAGATGAGATTGAAAGTCAACAGGCGCCTACAAGGAGTAATGGTACGTTTTATCGGCATCGTTGTCGACTAACGTAAAGCTAGCTTAACGTCAGCCAAAAGTGGGATTGGCGAGTACATGTGTTTGCATGCATGGCAAACCACGAGGCAGCAGAAGATATCTAGCGTTGTCGTTGTTGCTGCCGCTATGATCATGACGATGATAGTCGATGTTGATGATAAAGGTGATGGCCTGATGACTACTGCATGCACACGTTCAGCATTCGGATATTGGGATAAGAGCAAGACGCCCATCATCAGGTTAGGACTTGGGGCTGAGATTAGCCGTCAACGACAAGCGTGGACGACGCAGCTACCATGATCTAATATGGCATCGCTGCTACTGGCTTCTGCTGGCTAACAGGACTGCAATATGAGCACGCAGAGGGCGATAGAGAACCTGCCGAAGAGGACCAGCCAATACGTGTTATATATAGACGCCTCTGCATAGCTAGATAGATATTCTCTCACAGCATTTGCTATTGCCTCCGCAGCCAGTGCAGCTTTTTGCTTGACGACTCGTCCGTCTGTTTGGGCTGTGTGGTTGCGTACGTTGAGGTCCTCTACGATTGGATCGCGCACTTGCGGTGGTACAGTTTAGCCCCGTAAAGACAGATATCTGGTGCGCAATCGATGGGTCGAAAGTAGACGAGCGAACGGCCGAAAGACCGAGGTTTCAACCAAGGAGGGCCGCTTGCTCAAGAGCTGACTCACTGACTGACTGGCTGGCTGGCTGGCTGGCTGGCTGGCTGGGTGAAGTAGATGAAGACGTGTTAACGCTGTTAGGAGTGTTAATGCCGGCGGGAGCGATGACGTTGTTGGCGACTGTCGCTGTTGTAGATATGCTTGCCGTGTCTGCTGCCGCTGGTGTCTCCGGTGACGAGGGTTCTTCATGTCTTCACCTTTGCCAATCTACACCTCAAGAGCCGAGGATTCGATGAGCTCAAGGGTCGGATCTATTGGAGCCGAGTGGATTGAAGCGAAGCGAATCGTAAACATTGGCTAGCCCGACGAGTTCAACCCAATCAATTTTGTTCGTTTACCTTCTGCTTAACTTCGATGACGTCAGCAACAGTCAGACGTTAGCAGTTAAGTTTGTCGACTGGCCTGGTGATGATGATCGTTGGCTTGCTGACTAGCTGATTCGCATATTAGAACATCACGTTCTTTACACGCAGTATGAAGAACACCTGATGCGATTCTTTGGGGACACAGTTTAGAATTGAAGAAATTGTCTACTCGCATAAGGTCCTGCTCGGAACCCAAACGTAGGGTGGACTTCCCTACATTTGGCTCCGAGCCCCTAGGGGTCAAGGACAGTGTTAAGCGCCCCGCGATCTCTCTGTAACGGGCAATTACGCCAACGTCGGGATTCACCGAATAAGTAAGCTGCAATGTGAGGGATGCTTATATTTGTTGAATTAGAGGGAATCCAAGCGCTCTTGCAGAGGGCATAACGAGTATTAGAAGGTCTAGCATAACCGGTATAAATGTACAGTCGTCGATTGGTCGGTGTTTTTGCCGACGTCTGAACAAATAGTCAATACGAAGCGCTGAGTGGATGCGATGGATGAAATAAACGAGGCGCAAAACCAATCTAATTGAGGGCGGACATTAGATCCCTTTGAACTTCAGCAAAATGTGCTAGGGAGGGAGGAAGAAGCAATACAATAATTTCATTATTTGAGCGTGGAACAGATGTTACAGCGATTTAATAGGGCGTTGCAAGTAATAAGTGCATTACGGCTAGGGTTTGCTTCTTCTTGGATTTCTTCCAGATCAGGTCACGCCGGCTTAACGACCAATCCCAGTACTGACAGGCACGTTCGTTTTCTACTTCATCTGTGGATTTCTACTGGTCCGTGCGTATGGCCTATGCGCAGATGATCGTGTCGTCCGGGATTCGAATCGTAACCCTCTTTGGAGCAAAAAGCAAACACGAAACTGTGTAAAAACAGGACGCAATTATTTCACCTCCTTTTCTTGTTGGCGGCTGAGTGTATTTTTCTGCCCACCCAAACGATAGAGGTTTATTTTCGATTTGTACTCGTCGATTCGATATAGGGTAAGGGTAGATTAAATCGTTGTACGTTAGTGAAGCATGAATACGCAGGACTCGAAACGAACACTTCGTTGAGACCTCGAGCGATGGCAAGACTTGAATTCAGTAACAAAAGGAAACTACTTCAGATGTGTGGATGCATTCACGCTTTTTCGAAAGAAATCAGTAATTATATGCGTAAATGAGAAAGGATCCTATTAATCTAAACTGAAGATTCCCTGAGACGCTGTTGATGGGGGGGGCTTTCTTTATATGTGGCCGATATATAAAGCGTAAGTTACCAAGCGATATTTTTCGTTAAGTAACTAGAAAAGAGGCTGGTTATTTGGGATCGTCATGTGTTTATTTTGCTATTGTTCAGCCAATGGGGTAAACAAGGTGAGGAGAATCGACGAAAAGTACGTTCCCTATACGCACTGTTGGTCGTATCCTACTCAATAACGTAGGCTGATTCTTGAGCGGTAAAGCATGTAAAGTAGTAGAAAGGAATCAAAAGCTACATGTTCGCTTCCAGCTTTCTCCAAAACTGCAAATGCACATACAAAATAACTACTATAAGTTATCTTGTATGTACACATGAAAAACTTGAACTAGACAGTTCGCAGTTTCAGAGTTATAGTCATATTTTGTAGAAGGAGTTAGACAGGAATGGAATATGGAGCTGAGGTTCCATTTGGGTTTACTTTCAAAATCACAATGCGCTTCTATCTGTCAATCGCCGTTAGGACGACGGTGAACTCTCTAGCGTTTCACACAGATACTAAGTTAAAAACTGTAAAGTTATACATTGTAAAATCCTACGCCTTCCCTTTTTGTTTATTGTTTAGAGAAGGAAACGGATTCGTAGTGTTCGTTCGAAAACTGTCAAATTGCCTACCTGCGTATAGCGCAAACGACGTCACCCGCAGTGAGCTGCCATGTAGTGAACTGCGCTTTGGTTTTCTTGTCACAAAGAGTTTTGACGGAAAAGGGCCGCCTTCAGCTTTGTGGGTTTGTTTTGCCCCATTTCTGAACCTGGCAATGACCGGAGGCCTGGGCTCCTTCCAGAACGGCTATACATCCGCTACGAGCGGCGGTACGGAAAGCCAAAAAGCAGTGCTTGTCGAAGATGCAGCCGACGTTGCTATTCTTATCGATGCTACTTTTAGGCGACGGATACTCGAGCTGTTTTGATATGAACACACAAAGATGAAGTGCAACTGTAACAAAAAAAAGAGACACAATTACAACCTACCTTAGCTCACCGTATCAACGGATATCCCACAGGTCCAGTCGACGGCGAGCGTCATCTCGCCATGTTTATCCCATCAATGAAGATCTGGCCGCGCGCCCGTAGCGATTGCGCAGCAACCCATCTATAAGTAAGGAAATAAGTCTGTCTGTCTGTCTGTTTACGCGTGTAATATACGCATATGTGTGTTTATTTGTAAGTCTACACTGATCCAACTCTTGAAAAGTCGCCCTAACCCGGGACTCGCGCTCTGAAAAGAGCAAAGTAGCTTTGTTCAGTAGAAACAGCGACAGCATCACGAAAAGCTAGCCGTAAGGCACACTTTGATGGTACAAGCAGTCACACAGCTTCCTGTTGCTACTGGGAGACTGGCGTCCTGTCAATAGCGTCCCGCGTCTAGGCACCGTGTGGCTGTTTCCACTTTGATGGCGATAGTGCACCGGCTTCAAACACAACATCTCTGGGCCATGTCGGACAGCCTTACGAGCGCCACGATTGAAGACGGCGACAACGACAATTTTTAGCATCGCTCACGAGTGCTTTTCATCCTGTCCCGCTGCTTTCAGTTGGACTGCTGCGGCTGCCGCTGGCTCGGATGTCGTCGAACTGAAGACGGATTGCGAGTTGACCGAGGTGATGTTGCTGATGTCATTACCGCTGTCGCTCGATATATTCGTCGCTCGGTATCGCTCTATCTTTGCTTGTGCGCGCCGATCTGTCACGTCAGAGCTTTGAAACGCTTTTGGGTCCAACTGCTTGCCTGACTGGTAAGTTGTCTTCAGGAATCTCAAACAAGCCAAAATCCCATTGCGTCGTTATCGTCTTCACCAACAACGATAACAACAGATTACAAAACAAAATCAATCGTAACATTTAACACCTCCACTATTTTCCGCATTGGTCCCACTTATTCATCTTCTCTTCGTCTGTCGCGGCCACTCATTGGAGCTAACTCGCGTTCGTATGCTCTCCAGTAGACGAGCAGGCAGAAGGAAGGTCACGCAAGAGTCATTGAGTCAGTCAGTGGATGTTGTTTCCGTGCTACCTCAGTGGGTACCGAATTTGCCTGTTAATCCTAGGGACCCGTTGTGGTCTAGATTCTAACTCGGGTACAGACACACGGTGCTGCGAGTCAGCCATATGATGACATGTCTAGCGACGATGCCGGACTTGACTTAAAACTCGAAATATAAACAAAGGCAATCTGTGCTGTTTGTGCCTGATTGTTCTGCTCCGGGTTTTGTCTGAGCATGGTCGTCCACGGCGTCGTTGCTACGTGTATGTGTATATATGTGCTATTACAAGGAATGGCTTTGTGGTGACATCGCCTGTTGTAGCTGATCCCTGCGCCCATCGCCGTCTGCTGGCGGCGGTCGCTAAGCCATTGGCGCTATCGGTTAACAGAGAAGATTGTTTTGACCTAGAACGTACAAGGGCATCATGATTCCTTTTAAAGTGAGTGAAAACTCGAGTCGAAGCAGAACTAGGAGGACTGGTAACAATCAGTCTCAGCATCGAAAACCTGCCAAGCTGCGAAAGTCGGCCCGGACGCTTTGCAAATATAATAGGTCGTCTAGAGCAGCTCAAGCTTGCGACGCGCATAAGTAAACAGCGTCAGCCAAAAGCGTACGTAAAGGAAGTTCACGCGACAGCTGATACCTATGTACTATAGATAGAATAAAATAGAATACGTAACTGAAGTGGGCGGTTGTCAGTACTTCGGAATTTTAACTTGACATACGACATCCGTGTCGTTGTACATATTTCAAAAAGAACAGGATGATCCGTAATAGGAGTACGGGTAATATCCGGTATATAAGATCAGCTGAAAAGAAAAACTGGCACGTTAAGCTAAATAAATGTAAACAGATTTATTCAGTTATGGCTTCGACTCAAATTAGCCTATAAAGAAAGGGAGGAATTGCGCCATTTTAGCTTACTGTTATTCCGTTCGTTTACCCATTACTTAGACAATCAGTGCATTATGTAAATATGTATTTTTAGTATAAGATGATATAGCGGCCCCCGTCGTCTGCCCGTCGTTATTTTTTTTAGCGAGACTATTTAGCGGCACAAATCTCACTCTGTTTTCGTAAACAGCTAGGATAAACCGTTTTCTGTTCATCATAACTAATTGCTAATGCCCATAATCCGTTATAATACTTGTATGGGAACTATGCCAATAGTTATCGTCTGCTGCAGAATCATTAGTACCACTCGTTTCCCACTGATTTGTGATGCGTAACTTTAACGACGGACGAGTGGCCAAGTTACTGTTGCTCTTGCCACGACCACCATCGCTCAACGTGAGAAGCTTCATTTCCCCTGACTAATTTGCTATTGGTCACAAATGACAGCAATCGATCAGGTTTAATCCATCCACGTCGTTCGGGCCTGCGTCTTGCTCCGGAATACAGGCGCACGCCTGGATCGTCACCGCGTTGTTTTCAAATGGTTGATGCTGATAGTTCGTCCGCGAAAGATGAAAATAATAGCTTCATTATCGGTCGTTTTTCTTCTTCTTCGGATGGCAATGATTAAGAGCGCAGCTACGTTCGTAGACTCGCGATGTGGTTGCTGAATGGCGTTCGCGTTACAAGTTACGAGCTCGGGGATATTGTCTTCTGCGATCTGCTGACAGTCTCTCTGTCTTAGTGCGTTAGTGGGCCAACCCTTACGATCGAGTCGGTTTTCGTGCCGGTCTGCCTTATTGAGAAGATTATTTATTTCAGCCGTGGCCGGCAGCAGTGGCCGGCGATGGCGCAGGCCACTGGTCGTGGCAAAAGAGAAGTGCGCTGATGCTCTACCCAAACTGATGGCGGGTGTCGTCTCGCCCGTGGCTTCTCTGTCTCTCTCGTCTGTTCGTTCGTTCGTTCGCTGAACGAGAAAACTGCAGGCACAACTGAATGACCTATCCGATGTTGCTGATGATTAAGGTGGCTACGAGCCATGAAGTGGCGACGGCAATGCGCGAAGTCACTGACTATTTCTGCTGCGGCTGCGGCTGCCACCGCCATCGCCACGGCTGGCTGTCGCGGTGTAGAAATGATCCCGAGATGAACTACATCGACTCAAAAGACGATTTACCCCTATCGTCCGGTACCAGCTAGAGCCGTTGGTATAGGGCGGCCGCCAGCCGTAGCGCCAAAATGGATCAACTGGCACTGCTGCCACGTGTATGTCCGTATGGCTATCAGGCTATGGGTTAGTGTGCGAGCTGATGCAATTCATCACAACACGACCCCCTCTTGCCTGACGAAACCGAACGGCGCTGTCCTATTCGCCGTCCGAATAATGCAATGTCTGCCTACGGTGCCCGATGTATCTTACCGCGATTGGTCTGCTGCGTCGTGCTTTAGGCTCGAATTTACTATAACCTGAATGAATCCGGCCACCTGAACACGTTGTGAAATTGACGTTGGTCAAGTAACTAACTGACCGAACTGATCAGTGGAGCTAACTTTGCATCTGTCTGCTCGGCCAGATGTACTACAGTTGTAATAGTTGTGGTCTTGTTGATATCGTTTTTGCCGTCGTCGACTACGGGTACTGTTGAGTTCGCCTCTGCTACGCCTGTTGTAGATACCCCGTCTGTGTCCCCTGGCTCCCGATACTACCTCAAAAAAACCACGATCGCCTTGGCAATAGCCAAAGTGAATGTTCGCTTCGGCATTGACGAAAGGAACTATGAAAGAAGCAAAGCTGAAACGGGGGGAACAGGCGGTAAAGTCAAAAGACGTATAAGAAGTAAGTGAGTGAGTAACTGGCTGGTCGCATCGTTAACTGAGTGCTCTGGAAGGGCAGATCACTGAGTGCCGGCCACGGCGATCACTGCTGCTGTCTAGGAATTGCTTTGAAGGGACGAGGGGGCGATCCAACAAAAGGGACGACCATTGAGCGACTCTTCCAACGCTGGATTTCGAGGATTATAGAGGCTCGTTATTAAGGACAGAGCTCAAGGAACAGAAAAGAGGTAGACGGGGTAAAACAGAGAAAGTAGCCTTGTGTGGCATGCCTCCTGTCGACTACTACTGATTCGCTCATTTGCACAAGTACATTAGCCATTATTATATATACGGTTAAACACAGCCGTGGCAGAAGCGACAGCAGTCACCGCAAAGCACATGATTTGTATCAGATTTTAGTTTTCCTCACCTGCCCGCGTATAGAATAGATTTTTATTTGTTGTTCATTCATTCAACCGTCGCACGACTCATTCTTGGGGTAGAAATCATTATCATTATGATTTGTCCGCGCTATCCCATCTCCCTGCCCTATCGTGAATCAACGCTACTGGGTTCTATATAGGCATGTACAAGCAACTAGCGTTAGTTCTGTATATCTCACAAATGCTTAAGGAAACCGGCAGCAGCAGCACTTCCTCGAGTTATTTGCTGGCAATATGCGCTGTGTCGTCAACGGAGGCTGCCGTTGTTGGCAATAATCGTAGCAGAGACAGTGAAACGTGTTGACTGTAGCTACCATCCGAGCCCAGGAACCAGAAGCCAAGAGCAGTTAGCTCCGTTCAACGGCGCTGGACAACATTTGACAAGGCAGTTAAGGTGGCCGGACGAGCGAGCGAATAGCTCTACCGCAGCGGAAGCCTGAGTCCAGATCGTTCACGGCGCTCGCCGAAGGACCACACAGACGACCACCGTCAATAAGTGAGCTGATGCCATTGAGGGATGCTCGACGAGGAGAGCTGCTCACAGCAGCAGCTGCAACCGAAGCAGTCGATCCGTAATAGGTCCATCATCCGCATGTATCATATGTAAAATTTAACTAGCTCAACCGAGATAGACTTCGACCAGAATGTCTGGCCATTTGATGGGATTCGCATAAACAAATAGCGCATAACAGCTCCTTTCTCAAACGTTGAAAAACTATCCTGGGGCAAGTTGCTTTAGCACGCCAGGTTCCCTGTTTTTTTTACGCTGGAAGCCAGTCGCGGAAGTTCCAGCTGACAACTGCTTGAATAAAAATCTGCACTCAACCTTATCGTTTCGGTTCATATTTCTAAGTCATGAACGTCCAATGCGTATTCTACTCTATTCTATTTACCTAGTTACGAGGCTGCATTGCGCCGCACAGAACGTGACTGGCAGGCGGCAAATGGGTTCGTTCATTGGAGAGGCAGCGGTTACGTTAACCGTAGAGCAATGACGTTGAGTACTCGATTCGTTCGAGACGCACAGTAAGTGCCATAGTGTGATTCCGTGGTCAATTTAGTGGCGCCGGTCGAAACGCCACCACTGAAGCCACGAAAGCGGGCACTGACGATGCCCATCAGACAGTCGGCGACGGCTGTGTGCGTACGTGCGTGTCATATACCTGCTTGATTATACCTACTGGCTTTGCATCTGACCGTTGGCTGCAGCTGGCCAGACGTGAAGTACTGTGATCCGCAAAATGCGGAGGCTGTGAACGATACGCTTCGACGTTCACTGCGGTCGATGGTACGGTGCCCTCACGACGTTGCCATGACCAACTGTACAACGAGTCAGCTGCCTAGCGGGCAGGTTGGAACCGATTATAGCTAATAGTGGAAAGTATAAGGTTGTAAGGCAGATGCTGCCTTATAACCTCTATGATTAGTACTGTAGTTGTTAAAACAAGTGCCGCGTAAGCTGCGTTGGCCACGCGTCACGTTGATGGGATGATAGGAATCTTATATAACAAACGATTTCTATCAACAAAAGCTCCACTTTAATAACATTGCACTGCTCAGTCCGGCCTTTACGAGTAACTTGCGAAGTGAACTGGTACCCATTGTGTGGAGTAAGTAAGGTGATTTTTTCTCAACTCGGTTCTGTAAACCACTGATCTAGTAGTTCTAACCTCAAGCTGGCGTGTCGTCTAATACATGCAGCAGCATCAGCAGCAGCATCAAGAAAAGCTTTACTTTTCGATATACTCTTCTATATTAAAGAATAAAAAAAAAATAAGAAAGTGCCTACTCCGTTCCAATGAAACGACCATTCTGAAGCGAAATTAACACGAGAGATAGCTCACGTGAGGTATGAGCGCTGAAGAGCACTCCATCATACCGCCAACACCATCGTCACTGTTGTCACAGCCAATGAAATTGTGCGCCAGGATGAGTTAATTCCGAGGAGGACCATTCCTATTTCCGTCAGCTGCAGTCTGACCGCCGTTCGCCTCGGGCAGCGGTGCTTTTTGTGCGCTGAGTACCTGTCGGCGCTGCGCGCTGTTTACGCCATTGCCAGTTCGCAATTCAGGCACCTTCGATTCCTGGTGTAGGACCGGCCGGCACGAAGGGGCCAGTCGATCGCGACGCGGCATTCGGTGCCATACCCGACGACCCGTGAGATTTATAACCAGCCATAACTCTTTCGATAATTGCCTGTTCTATAGGCCGCAGCAAAGCAGATAGCGAGGCAACAGCAGCGGCGGCGACAGCAATATGTGATTGGCGTACAATCCCAGGGCGCTGAGAAATTGTCTACGATCCACCTTGTATTAGGTATTAATATCCTCATCCATCTACGCGGTCCATCGATGAACGATCCAGGAAAGTCAAATTCAATTCTGTTTGCACCATCTAAACCTCGTCCGTACACACACGCACAGAGATAAGCACCCGTCCGCACTTTTGTATTAGGCGATAGATTGTGCATCAGATATTACGTAGTAGCAATATTTCTTATCGAGTTTTTCTTACGAATCTCATTCATTCGCAGCAGCGATAGCAGTAGCAGTAAAAGCAGATGATGCCATCAACCGCAGAGGTTCAGCTGCCGGATGCTCGAACACCAACAAACTGGAGCGGATGAGCGGCTTCATCTGAGGTAATTATGGGCGACATTGTAGAAAAACAGAAAAATCGTCGCGGCAAAAAACCACACGACTTCAGGCTATGCCAGCATAAATGGAGTCTGACATGCGTTTCGAGGCCTAATCAAAAAAATAACTTTTTTTTCGTGCACTCCAACCTTCTATGACAAAGTGTCGTGCAAGTTGAATGTGTCATGGCTTGCCCGCCAACGACATGGCACTAACACGATTTGGACAGCTTACCCTTCTGACTGAAGTAGGCTTTTTTTTTCGCTGCCTGGGTCGTTTACTGAAAAGGAGAAATCGCTAATAAAGAAGGCCTCTGAAAGGAACAGTGGGCCGGTGGCTAAGGACTAGTAATTTTCGTGTAAAGTATTGATCAAGCCGTTCCACATCAGATCTTTGTAGTCTATTCTAAAGTGTTTTGCATCGGTATGTGTTATTTTGCCGTTGTTGCTGTTGGCAACGCGTTCAAACCTCACTACGAGCTCAGTGAAATGCTTTAGCTAGATACTTCGGTTCCAGATATGATCTTCAACCGATTGCTATGCCATATTTGGTGCAGCTTCGAAATGAACACAGAACGCGTCAATAATGTGTAATTGCTTTTTGCGCTTAGAGAACATTTTCTATCCAACCTAGAAGAGTAAGCTTATTGAACAAATAAGACTCCAGGCCAATTTAAACAATAGGTGCACCTTCTGGCCAAATTTAATAAAATAACGTCCCAAATGTTCTATAGATTAAACGCTCTAAAGGTGGATAAAATTTTGGGAAAAGTAATGTTATGTGTTCTCAACAGGTGGCAGTAGAGTCGTCGATTTAAGTGCGTAGCCGCGTTAACAACAGAAGGCTAGCATCAACATGGCGGAACAACATGACAACTTGAGAATGCTACTGCGATCCAGGGAGTGGAGATTTGAGTGTAAGACATGTCATAAGGCACGTAGCCTGGCCACACTTCACAATGAGATTTAAGCATCGCGGGCAGAAATTGTTCTCTACATTTTACTATGTAGCTTGTATATCGAAATGTATCGAACTTGATCAGCATTGAAAAGTTTAGCTTGACAAGAATGCACATATATCCTTCAAATCGGAACGTAGTTTTCGTAAGTTTAACTTTGTAGATTGAAAAATCAATGTTCAATAACAGTGCAAAAAATGCTCGCACACTCGTTGACGCACTCTGTATGTCTGCGTATTTTCTTCTATTAAAGCTGATCTGTATTTAACTGCTACTTAAAGTTACTCGTGTGTGTTCGAGTATTCAACACAGCCGCGTAAATCATCGAAGTGGAAACGTCATTTTCGATTTTAAGCTTGTCCCGATACGGGAATTTGAAAATGTTATATGCAAAAGTTGCACTACATAGCCATAGCAACTTCTTAAGTGTAAGCGAACTTCTGTCCAATGAAAGTTCGGGATAAGCCGGCAGAAACCTGCAGAACTGCTTTATTCTTTGCCCGTTCCTCTATAAAGTGAACGAATTGGCTTCCAATGCTTCCCGGCTTTCGGTCTTATGCCATACTCTTAGTAGTGGAAACGAGGGTAGAAAGCTGAATAGCGAGGGTCGGTTCCGTCAGAAAATATTAGGGTGACGCCACTGACGAGAGTATTACGCTGAGTAGAAAGCATTGCTTATTGTGCGTCAGTGTCTAACTTCCGCTTCCTCGTCGAGCCTAAAAGAAGCCTCAACCTGGCGCTATTGACATTTGTTAAACAAGCATGTACGGCCAACAGTATGCTTTCAGCCTCAACTATCTTAATTCTATGAATCAGGGTATTCACAAAATGTAAAATCGTCATAGCAAGAACAATACACATTTTATGTTTATACTATTGCTTACACCTTTGCCATTAACGCAGCGGCGATACATCTCAAAATAAAAGAGAGAAACTGTCTACGATTGTAATTTTCGAGTACACGTTTAGACTAGGAAAAAAATTATATAAACTGCAACGTTCTCCCCACTGAAGGGCTTAATGTCTAGTTTCAATTAAAAAAAAAAAAGACTTTTTCTTTATGTACACTTATCGATGCCCCCTACAAAAATGCATACGGAGCCGTTATATGATTAAGGTTTATGGAGACATTATTACCGCAGCTATCTCGAGTTCAATACGATGCCCAGTATTTTTCGTGCCCATAATTCCATGTCCCTGTCTAGCGAATCATTTTCATATAAATTCAACAGCATGCACAGTATGACTGCTTTTGTCCATTCATTTTTCCCTCTCCTTCAGTTTCTCTTCTATTGTCCCGTCCACGATTACAGTGGCTGCTCTTATATGACATTATATGCGGATTACTCCTAACTGCATAGATAGAGGTATATGTAGTACGGCCAGCGCGTCGCCTCTGGGGCATTGCGATCTTCCTTGTTAGTTTTCCTTACGTGTGACTCCACGCGTTGTGAACACGTGTTCATAAGTTCTGGCTGTTTAATGCAATCGAAATCATTGTCACCGCAACCGTCATTTCTTCCAGGTCGTAGTCTCCGTAACGTTGTGGCGTGCGGAGTTGTTTGATCGCGGCAGCTGGATAGATTGAAAGGCAACTGCGTGCTTCAGGACAGATGAGCGACGGTCTTCTCTAGTATGTCTTGCGTAGTTGTGTTTTCTTGTTTTTCTGACATTCTTCGTTTAATGGCATTGACCAGCAGTAGCTCTTACCGTTCCCCCAGCGAATTTCTCTGATGTAAGTGCCAACATTAATTCTCCTTTCAGCAAGCTACCGTTCGCTACCTGTTGTGGTTTATCGCTGCTACCGTCATCTTGGGACCCTTCTATAGTTCAGTTTATTCCGCGTTCACCGGCTCGTTTAGCGGGTAGTAGCCGTTGGTGCTGTTACTAGGTGTCGCGAAAATTGATTATAATTATTACCAGCAGCATTGTTATTGTCGCTAGCGTGATTATATTGTCGGTTGATTTATATTCAAATTCAAATTTAGCGCCACATGTAGTCGAGACACAATGCACGAGACACAATTTCGAATCAGAGAAGAGCAAGCATGTTGACTCAGAGACACACCGGCACACGCGGTAATAGCAGTTAAACGATAATAGGAAAAACAAGATTCAGCCAGATCGTATGGCAATGACCTTGGCGGGCTGGATGAGTTTGACCGTTTTCATCTGGTTCCCCGTTTCGCATACAAAAGTTACTTTTAAAAGTTATTATAACGTTTGTTATATATGCTAGTTTTATTATAATATGCTAATCATAACTAGCATTTATGGATAAAAAAAATACGTAGCTGAATACGCTAACCGCCCTAAGTTTTCTACCACGAGAGCAGCGACAGTGATTGCATGTTCCATTATGTTTTCATTCATGCTTGTAAATATGCTCAACCTCTGCAAGCTGATTCCTGATTTGAATAATATTCCTTACACATAGTGTAGACTGTCGTTTTATATGAATTTCAGCCGTACAAAGATGGACCGTTTGAACAGGAAAGAACATCTAAAATATACGCAAAAACACTATTGCTGCTGGCCACAAGGTTCAAGTGAGTCGATCTAAGGCAAATTGTAAAGCAGCAGCAGTAGTGTTTTCAGAGATAGTCCATGTTTTTTTTTTGTTTTTTTTTCTACAATTAAGCTATGGCTTTTCCCCATACCAATAAAGCAACCGAAAACATCGTCTATCGTTAACAGGTGAAAAATTGTGAAGGGGCTGCCGCTCTTAAAATAGCTGTCCTGATCAACACCGATGGCCTAACGGGTTACAGAAGACACTAAAGTGTACGTAGAGTGATTTCTTTAGCCGTTTATGCAAATTCTACGTTACGATCAATCTGTTTAGCTTCTCTTCGAAGCACCTGTGTACTTCGTGTGGATACGGACCACACTGTGTGTACTGCTTTATAAGTTACGTTAAGGAACATACCCCAAAGCTATACAATGGAGTCGACTAACGTTTTATTGCACTTTGACACCATTATGGCACAAGGAAATTAAACGGTACATCATTCTGTCGAGAACTAGGTGACCCGTCAAACGAGACGAGGCAAGCTCCCGTTCAGGCTAATGTAGAGATCATAGAACGATCGAAATTGTTATGTTTTAAATAAGGCAAGTTTGCTAAATAACAAAGTGCTTGTCAATGACGATACATATAATAAACATGGCAGTTTGTTCTAGGGCTGAGTAAAATGATTCATCTGCACAATTATTGTTCAGCTTTATCCTAGTTTATGTTATAATAAACTACGCATGCAGGAAAACTTATCATACCTATATGTCCCATACACATCAACGGCAGTCAGTGTTACTACGCATGATTGATCAATTAGGATTTCACACATATTGTCTTAATACCCTAATAAGGTCGGATGACCTGCATGAGGTTCAGCTAGCCAATGGAGACAAGCTAGCAAACAGAGCATTATCGATATAATACGAAATGAAACCGAACGGCATAACTAGCTTTAAGGTCTTACATATAAGAAGATGTATCAGATAACAGATTTTAGAACGCGTAATTTATTGTTAACTCAAAAAAAAAAGCCTGCATCGACATTGTTCGATGGGCTGCCTCTGCTTATCGGTTCCAGGCAACCGTCAACAAATAGGAGCCCTGGCACAGAGGACATATGCGCTGAGGCTTATGGGGACCATGGAACTCCATAAAAGGTGACGGCAAAGCTATCCTATGATGGCTATTGCTTCGTCCGAGTTCCACACTCATTTTGATATTTAGGACATTTAACACCGCCAGAAGCATTAGAACTTATTCAAGAAAAAGTCCTACTATTGATCCTGTCTTACTGATTTAAATACTATTGAGTTTTAATTATCAAGAATAGATAATAAAACTGAACTAGTTCCTGCGATTGCAGCTTGTGTCTTAAATGAACAAGTTTTTGCCGTACTCCGCTGCAAGCTTGGCAACGTTTATTGTTTTTATGCAACTTCTGGATTGGTTATTCGCTAAAATATTTGATCAGGTTACTAGAGGATTTAGAATGGACAAAAACTGATATATATATATATATATACTAATATATATATACACATATACATATATATATCCTTCAGTCTACAGCAAAATTCCTTTGTGTATGCAACAAAATTCCTGCGAAGTGGTTAGAAAAATTTAATTCCTACTTGTGATTCTCTATCTATTTCTATTTTAGAAATAACTTCGTAAGCTGTATAACTCTTTTTCTTAAATAATTACAGAGAGCCTAACTTACTGCTAGCTAGATTACAAATGTATTTAGCCGTCGACGCTGAACATTAATTTACCTATTAAGAAGTTACATTTGATGCCAATATGTCAAATAGGTCAGATAAAACTGTTTTTATATAACGTTAATCAAAAGCTGGCAGTATTTTGAATGTAAGTAATCGCCTCGCCGTTTCCAGTGGATGGTTTTGCAGAATTAGGTGTAGGAATAGCATAAAATTGCAATGCGCTATGTCTCGCCTTTGCTTATGTCCACGGCATTACCCTCTGAAATGCTGTTCTTAAACGCCATTTCTTAATCTCATAAACATTTTGTACGACAAACAATTTGTTTGTTGCTAGTTTCCTAAAACGTAAAAAGCCATACTGGTTATCAAAGACGTTTGGCGGGCAACGTATAACTTTGAGGGGATCCATGATGAGATTCCTGAATACACGTGGTTATTATAGCAGGCAGAGTATTGGCGTTTTATAGATTATCTCGATTGAAAGAGATCTATATTGACGCTGTTACCGCTCTAAGATACCCTGCGCAATATATTGTGTTGTTATAGGCGTAAGTATATTCCGACATCTGCGATACACGCAGTTACGCAACTTAGAATTGACCGACCCCACGTACCAAACATTTTTTCCCACCGCAGCGCATCGAAGGCAGTTCTTGGACTGCCAAAGTCACATAAGCAATTGGTTGTGCACGTGCATATATACGCAACGTGTATCAATAGGGCAAGCTTAGCACATTTGTCAGCACGTGCCCTTCATCCACAGAACCTCAAGAAGAAGTTGTGATCGTCTAGAGACGGTCAGACCCTGTGATGACGAAGTTCAGTGTAGTCCATTCTGAACACGATTTCCTTGTTTCTACGCACGCACCACTAACTCGACTTCAGTTCTATATTTCGCTCACTCAATGCAAGGGAAGTGATAGCAGTCAGCTGAATCATTTTTCCGCTGTAAGCCTAGCCACTTCGGTGGCTACGATACCGCGTCGTTTGTTGTCCGTCTGTGGTGTCACTCTATCCATGCGACTGCCGAATGAACAGTCATTTCCGTACTCGTGGAGATTCCCTACCACTGTTGCTGCTTTTGTCCTTCAAGCAAATCGTGTATTATCTTTGGTTCTCTTTTAGGCTAGAAGAAAAACATATTGCAGCCTGCAAGTGACATCTACGACACACAACGAAGTCCAATGGCACCCGTGCTGTTTTCGGCGTCCTCAAAGATGCCGCCCGTTTCCAAACGAAGGTAAAGTCGCGGCTGCCATATCTGTCGTCGCTGAGGTATCGCTCGCAAGCTGGCTTTGCTACTCTTGTTGCTGCCACCGCCTTCGCTGTTGCTAAAATGTGTCATTTTTCTATCTTCCATTACCAGAATGAACCAGTGCGGACGACAGCGCCAAACTGAGGTGATAGCGACGCACACAGTGCGTCACTATTGTATAATGCGGTAGATGTGGATCACCTATAACCCGCTTGAATCTGGATTCAAACAGCAAATAGTCCATTTACTCGTGTCCTACTACAGCGATGCCAACGCTACCAACAACAGCCTCAGCACCGTCGACTGCACAGGCAGCCTCGACAGGTTCAAAATAGCGTCTGTTAGAGTCAGGAGGAAAGCAAGATCTTTGTATGTCTGACTATTTGCGAAAATCGTATTGATGCTGACGACCGCAATTCTGCCCGCCGGCACGGCGATAACAGGGTAACGCGCTCGTAGTCGCAATGATGGCGGCGTTCTGTTTGAAGTCGTTTGCACACCCGGCACCTTGCCTCTACAAAGCCGAACATTTAACTCTAGTCTGTGAACGTTGCAAACGTCAAGGCGACAACGGTAAAAACCGAAAATCGAAAGCGGCGTATGCGGTACGGTTTTGAATTTGTCCTGGCGGATACGCTAGAGAGTCGATCAGATTGAATCGGAGCGTTTCAGATATGTCCGCGGTATTTCTGCGAGGGAGGGGGCACGTCGGAACGATCATTACTGCTGGCAGTGTTTATTTGCGTATGTTTTCTCATTTCTGTGTGTACGCTTATAGATATACGAGATGACGTAGTTTTTGGAAGAGCCATCGATATAAAGTGCTATAGTAAAACCGATCTAAACTGCGTCAGAAGGACATACGAACAACGGAAAGTGTAGGGAGAAGAATTAGGATCATCGCGAACAAGCAGCATTGAATAGGGTGTCGATCTGCAGACCTACTATTTCAAATATATATATATATATAGTCGGAGCCCCACCCGTGTTGTAAGATGCAGATCAAGATGTTTCTGACGAAGCACAAACGCGACATGGTACCATGGCGCTGCCGCTGCGCTCGTCCTTAAATAAACATTAAATATTTGATAGGGAATCAAAGAGCAAAAGTCTACGCTTTAGCATTCAGGGCATTGAATGTTATAGGTTTGCCTGCTACTACGAAGACTGCCACTTCAGATCGCAGGCATTTTTCTATGTTGATCACGACATATTGAGGCTGATTTAGGGCTGTGTGAAGTGTGCAGTGAAATGAGCCTTCTGAAAATCTTTGACTTTCACAACCTGCTATTTAGTGAAGTGCTTTCCTGGCCGAGCTGAAGTGACTGAAAGAGCATTTGAGCATATTTACTTTGAAATCTTCGACGCTGATATTTCCATTAGTGAGCTGTTCTGTGCGACATGAGGGGCAGGCTCAGATACACGGGCCCATACGCAAGTCTGCCTTGTCCGTTGTTGAAGAGATCAGCCCAGCAAACGAACTTCTGGGTTATGTCATCTGAACCAGCTATTCGACCTTACCTTGTCTTCACTTCATCCTACTGAACTGTTATCTCGGGCGAATGAGAAAAATATTAACATATCTTCGAAAAGAGTTATATAAACATGTCGATTATGCGGGACATTTCGATAGAGAGTCCTAGAAGGGTCGATCCTTATTTATTTTCGAGGGTACATCGGTGGCAGATGGGTATGATGCTCTGAAATGTTTTTACGAAGTCAATTGTGCAATAGATCGGATGGATAGTTATGGGCTGTCCATGTTGCATCTTGTCAGCATCGGCTCTCTCATCAGTACAATCCGCCTACAAACCTTTGTCACGCCGCGTCAATCCAAACGATTAGTGCGTGCTATTTTTAATAGTTTGGCATATTAGGTGTCAACAGACATATCCACGGTCCGTACCAGTGCGCATCGTAATAATGAAATACAACAGCTCATCGTTGCATTTCTGGAGAATGCAGTCCGAACATTTCCAAAGAAAGACAAAAACCTGGTTAATGCTCACGCTATTCCGGCTATTGCTGGCAAACCCTTTAGAGGCACTTTCTTTAACAAAAACATCCGCCTTGAGAAACAAGCGGTTGCTAGCAGATTCGCTATAAACGATGCGTAACCGTGCGCAAAGAAGAGTCTCGGGCCTGCTTTGAACCTATTATTACTTTTGTTCCGCAGGTTTCACTCAACTCTACCGCCACTACGGCATGACGCCTACGAATGATATGTGTCCTGCTATAATTATGGTCGCCTGTAGCGCTATTCACAGGTGCACTACAGGCGAAAGTAGGTTTTCCGTCTCGCCCCGTCATTCATTTACGAGTAGTATTGTTACAACGGAATGGGCATATTAAACCATAAGGGTGCTCGTCATAGATCAGCATCGCGGATTCACAGGGATCAACCCAGTGGCGATGTGCAGAAGGGCCAATGCTTGAGACATTCGGTAGGCAACTGAATCACAAACAAATGGGACATCTCACACTTTTTGCCTTGACGGCCTACAGGTTACCCCTAAGTCAACCGCCCCTTCCTTTACCGGAACGTCCAACCAGGCCTTGAAAGCCTTTCCAATCGATCTCGCTCCACTCCCCTACACTGGCTGTTTCTTGTATTTACGTATATTTTATCTATAATGACAACAGATCAGATGACAACGACAAGTTGAACCTACGAACCTACCGCGGCCGTTCCCACGTGCGGGGTATGGTGCGTCCATGGGTTCATTCACTGTATCGTAGTATAACAGAAGGCTAGCAACGCTATCGATGTATGTTGGAACATGTTCGTCCATTCAATTAAGTCAGTGCACCTTCGCAACTCTACTGGTCATCTCTCGAGTAAATTACGCTTAAGCAAAAAAGGCGGACCGGTCCTAAGGCTACCTGGCCTTCATGTCTATGAGGTGCATGCTCAAATGGCCAGCATGAATGACTCGCCGCAGGTCTCGTCTCTCGCCAAACACTCGATGTCTGTGTGCAGGGCACAGAGCCTGCCCGCAGAAGCGTGTCGCATCTACGCCCCCATTCAACTTGTGTGGTGGGCCTTGAGCTCAGTCGCTGCCATCCTTCCAAGCTACATTGAATAAAGTACAACACAGCTGTCTGTCTACCTGTTTGTAAATCGGTCGTTTATTGATTGTCGCCTCGCTCCCATTCAACACTACGTCCTGCTGCAACAACTCGTGCACACAAAATTCACTATTGCGATCATGACTAGTTAGTTGTAGTAAGATGTTTTTATTATAGATAGATATATATGACGTCCTCAGTAAGCGAGCAGACACCGCGGAGACCCTGGCGAAGGTGATGCCAAACTGACACCACATCGAAATGCCTCAGTTGGTCAGTGAGGAGGCCACTTCCCAGCTGCTGAAACCGAGAAATCATTTGCGAGCTGAAAAGTTATGTGGCCGGTAGGGTAATGCGTGCTACATTAATAGAATGAAATAGGTAAGTTAGTTACAGTAGCAGTAGCGGCAGCAAAAACATCGGCCGTGGCGTTGGCGGTGGTTGAGCTATTGCCAACGGGGACAAAACCAGGAAATCCGGTTGGGGGTAAGGGGGACAATTGTGTGTAATACGTCACCTAACCCTTGCGTCACAGAGGCGATAATGGGCATTGTTGCAAAGTGAACGCGTTTGTCCCAACGTCGTTGTGGCTTATTGTTACTAATATACTGTTCCTTGTAAGTAGCCCCATCAATTTATGGGATGTCGCTATGCAATCTGGGGGTAATTTAGGGTCTTTCTTAACGAAAATGATCATTTGGATTTGCATATGTATTAGCAGGAATAAAGGTATTAAAACATCGCCAAGGTACGCTATTATATCGAGCCACCTGTAATGATGTGCAGCATAGTAGGTGGCAAATTATAAGCGGTCTGAAGGAAGAGCCATTGGCGTGCGACCGAAGTGACACTAACTTGGTATTTTTTACGTATCTTTTTTCACCTTATTTTTTTTGTATGCACACCATCTCAAGCAGTTTTTTTCGAGGTTTTCCGTTCCTCAGAAAAAAGACCAATATGCAGGTTACGGATTAGTTAAGGAGGGCCTGAAGCGGGCTTCAACACGCATCCACAGCTTCCCAACTGCTTCGTGTTTGTTTGCCCTTCGTCGTTAAAAACGCCTGTTCATTTAGTGCATTCCGTTACCTGTAGCATCTCTTATGTCGTCAAATAAAAAAAATCAGGAAATACACCTTTTACATATTCTGCGTCGGTCACATCCATGATTTTCGATTTGCTTGGATCGCTGGTCCAGGTTCCTTAAGAATTGAACCAAAAAATATCCATATATGCTACAACATGTATAGCTGATGAATCAAAGACTCTTTCGTTTTTTTTTAGGATTTTACGGAACACTTCCTTGTTATAGGTAATGGCCAGGACCGCTTGTCATTCATCACTGTGTACCTAATAATCTCAAGCATGTGTGAGCTAGTGCGGCCTCCAATGCGCAATTAGCCCTAATAGGATCGAAACAAACTTTTCCTTTAGAACCAAATCTCAAGGTTATAAACAATGGTTTTATTATATAATCTCAAAGTACGCTTACGTGTGCTATAATTCACATTCTTATTTAGTATATAATAAACCTCGTAAGATAAAGTACATATTTACACTACTTCTAGATTAGGCCATAATCACAACTAACCCTCTCAACATTCATCAATAAATAAGCAAGCAATAAAAGATAAACACTAGCTCTATTTTTTCCATAGAAAATAAATAATTAAAAGTTAATATATATATATATATATATATATATCATTTACTACATACATACAGCATGCGGTATTGGCCTAATCCGTTAAATAATTTTCACGCTTTAGATATTACCGTTCCTTTGCCAAGCAATAACATTTCGGAATCATATGAGTATAGTACGACCTACATAATTCGTTTACCTTATATATAGCTCACTCTGGGTACTTGGAAGCTTTAAGGCACAATTCACGGTAAATTCCGCGGTACAAATATTGTATTGTACCAGATGCAAACTAGTCCTACCATTTTCCTGTTCCACTGCCGCGTGCTAATATTATAGTTAAATAGTATCTAGGATGTAACATACATGATCAGTAGCCAATTTTCCTATTAACTATGGTCAACTCTCATGCAAAGAAAGGTTACATGCCGCACTCAAAGCCCTTGGTTCACAATAGATAATGTTACAGGATGTTGAACCAGTAATAAAAAAGCTAGCCTATAATCAAGCATTGAGGACTAAGGATCTCCAACGTGGCGCTCGGCCCCACCTCCAGCGACAGGATGCTTCTGAACGGGTCTCGTGAATGCTGATAGATGATGGATAGGTCCTATAACGTCTCGCATGGCGGCATCCGTCGCAGCAGCTGCAGCGGCAAACGGATTCACAATAAGGGATTGCAAATTCGAGGTAGCGGCTTCCTGAGCTGCGCTCAAGTGCATTAATACGTTATTGATCGAGAACGGGTGACTGAGGCTTTTGTCGGCCGGAGCATGACTTTCGATAAATGGCGCTGTAGGCGACGTGGGAGTGGGCGAATCTGCCAAAGACGAATCTGCGCTTCGATGGCCGTTTGAAGATAAAGGCGGCGAAGATGCACGACCAAATGAATGCATTCGCTGATGACGGCGCCACTTCGCTCGTCTGTTCGAGAACCAAACCTGCACGCGCGCTTCAGACAAGCCGGTCTTCGTTGCAAGGCGTTCCCGAGTATCAACGCATGGATAGTGGGTTCTTTCGAATTCCTCTTCTAACATTTCCAGTTGTTCTGTACTGAAGGTTGTCCGATTACGGCGGAACTTGGGACGGTCAGTGTCATCCGATTCACCATTTGATTCGTCTCCGCTAGCTCGATCGCCGCTGTCTGTTAGTGTTTTGAAATGGTTTAGACGATCTGTGTCGTGGTGATTCCCATGAGGTGCCGCTTGTATGAGCGCAGGTGACCAAATATGCGGAGGTGATGGAGCTGAGTCGTTTTTCGGTCCTAAAATCACCGTGTGCATATGCCCCGCTATCTTTACACTAGACTGAGCGTGTGCCAAGGCTCCAAGAGGCATGCCACCAACCCCGCCTCCTAGAGCGCCGGTTCCTCCAACTCCGTACCCTGCCGCGCGAGCGAACTCCGCGGCTGCCCTCTCAGCGGCCCGATTGCGCAGAATGCGGTTAATGGAGCTGACGGAAGGGGCTGTGCTGTTGGTGCAGACATCTGAAATAAGAGACGGAGGGTCGATGGTAAATTGTTTTAACATAAGTTAAAATATTTTCTACTGATAGTCTTAAGCTGAGCTTAGCAATGAAAAAACATGTCAACGATTTAAACTGATTAGTGTTGGTCGAAGGACACAGATCAAAATAGTATTCCTTACTCGACTGTGACGAGCGTGTCAATGTAGAAACGATGAAGAATGTGCCTTATTCATGGCGTCGCCAGTGACAAATCATGAACAAAAAATTCTCCTCTTTATTATTTTGATACAAGTTCGCGGCATAGTTTCGGCATGGCGATATTTCACAGACAGTTATCTTACCGCACCGATAATGAGGTCCTTTCGTCCGTATAGCAAATTTTCATTGTCGCCTGAAAGGCCAAGCCCTCATGGAGGAGACTAATCTAATTAAAGCATTACGTCGTTTCATAGTGTTCAAGTGCGGCAGCTTCTTTTTTTCACACTGAGTCACACTGGGTAAACGACTTCGAGCCGATGAATCGACAAGGTTAACAGAGTTTGTCTGAAGCTACCGAATTAAGTACTGAGATACCCCTCGCGACGCGGGCCTCTCAATACATTGACAGCCAGCTTTTACGCGCTGTGCGTTTTCATACGACTGACAAAATACCTCCGTACGAAGCACGATCTGAATAATGATCCTATGCTCTTCATTTTTAAATGTCAATTTTCTATTCGGGTACCACCTCACAATTACAGCAAAATGGTCTTACTAATGGTACAGCTGCCTTTGCTGAGCTGAATTAGTTGACAAAACTTCAAAGGAACAATTCATCTTGCGTTATATTGACAAAGATCTTCATCTAGCTAAACGACTTATAGCTGACAACTTAATCATTAGGCGACATAACTGTATTGCTCTATTTAGAATAAAGCGGAATCAAAATAGTATACCTGACTATTGGCTCAGTACGCAGTTTTGTTGAGATCCAAACAATACAATGTAAAGGTACCGTTTAGGCTTTACACAGATACGCAGGTGAAAATTAGCTATCCTAACTCGGTGTTACCGCGCGTGGCAGCGGAAAAGCCAGCCAGGATCGAGCGGGTTTCATCACCGTCCACGTGATGATCGTGAAGTGGGCAGATCGGTGTTTTACCAATGAATTAGACGTAGATACGGTTAGTGGTAGCACCACTATTACTACTACTACTACTACTATTACTACTACTACTGCTACTACTACTACTGCTACTACTACTACTACTACTACTACTACTACTACTACTACTACTACTACTGCTACTACTAGTAGTAGTAGTAGTATTTGACCTGTTGCGCCAAGCAGAAATTTACTCAAAGCGTTAAGCCACCTCAACCACTTCTCACCGAAGGGGTGGGGACGACGCCACACCATATATCTCTTAAACGCGTCCTGGACGCTCTGTAGACTTTTCATTTTCTATTTTACTACCCTTGCCACTTTTTTTTTTGCCGTCGTCGTTATCATAGCGCCATCGTTATAATCAACAACAACACAACATCAGAACGAAAATAACAGCCAGTGTAATAATTCTCCTGCTGACATTGCTGTGAGCTTTCGCAATCCGTCTAAAACAGTGCCTTATTTTTCTGCTCCCTCAGAAAGAAGGGATTTTTTCATTAGTATCATGACTTTTTGTTGGCAATGGTAGCGTTAATGGCGAACCTTTCGTTAATCCATAGGAGCGTCACAGGTCCCTTTGTATTCCGTTCTTCCCGCCGCACCAACCCTCGCTGCTCAGGCTTTTTCATGAGCTAATTGGGAAACGGGCCGACTGGATCATGCGTGGCGTATTTTGATGTGCCGAAGTATCGTGCATATTATAAGTGGATACGTGGTGGCTCGTGATTAGCCCCGCACGCTGCCGGGAAACGAGAGCAAGCAGGGTAGTTGTGACGTTAGCGACAATTGTAATTCAGTATCTTACTTGTGTCGCAAATAGTAGGGAGAAGTGTTCCCTATAACGCGATGTTAGCCTCAGCTGAAGCGCGCTCCCCTTCCGTATTTACTCCACCGAAGTCGCGAATACCAGAGTTGATATTCGCGCCCAGCTTACTGCTTATAGACAGAGATACTAATATGAAGTTATACGCACGAGCGTACACATGCATACGTACACACTCAAACAACATGGCGATTAACACCCCACTCAGCTGCTGCTCAGCCGATAGACCGCTTTTTTTGTGTGCCTTTCATTTGTCGGCGGCGAAACCGACAGACGTACACAGCCTCACCACCGCACCCGCGCAATTAGCCGAAGACCGCTCGAGAGCAGCAATGCGGCTGCCCAACTGGTCACTACTGGCAACGAAGCGGGCAGACTACTACTCTCTGGCCACGCTAATTCAAGAGCAACCAACTCTGGCTTGACAGCCCAGAAAAACGGCCCCGTGGCCACTCCCCACAGCACTCATAAGCCCCAATAACAATGGGCGCTCTAAGAAACACGAAGAACATTGCGCATCCCTAGATAACAAAAGGCTGGGAATTACCAAACAAGTCAACACCTTTTTGCTGCTGCCAACTATAGAATCGCGTTGGAGCTACGATGCGCGCCTCGTTATCGTTCTAAATAACAAAGAAAAAAACATAGATGCCAACGCGTATGGGCTCAAAACACTATTCCGTGGTCTTCATCTCTCTCTCGTTCCGGCGCTGAAGGTGAGACGAATTTAGAAACTTGCTGAATAAATGGGGATTCTCTAACGCTCTGTGTACATATTTGTATGCGCCAACTATTGTTGCGTCTATAGGCGAAGAGTGGTCTGAAGATAGATAGTTTTTGAACGATAAGGTTGAAACTGGATGACGGTTAATTAGACCGTGGAATCATCGGAAGAATCTTAGATATCTTCAAAAGTCCGTGCTAAACAAAAAGATTATGTGAATGTTTTCATCAAACAACCGAGCGAAGCTGGAGTTCGAAAAGGGTGGACAATTTTGAAAATATCTGAGACTGCCCTCAGAATCTCATAGGTTAGGCTGGTGATTGCAGACAACCTAGTCCGGGCGCCATCGAATAACTATTTACAATAACAAAGAAATTTCCTTGTAGTGTGAAACAGTACGCATTATATATGTTACATGTCTTCTACGTAGAACAAATGAGGTCCTATAATCTTACAGTATCAGGTACTTTATTAACCTTTTTTTTTTAAATTCCACCCCATTTGCCCCGTTGATATTCAAAGCCTAACCCAGCATTGCTTCGACGTATTTTATTTTATTATTTGCTGTGCATAAATAGTGCCAGCTTACACCCTTGGTCAATCCGAGGTAGATAAACTGAGGAGGAAAGCGTGAGCCATATATTGATACACAAAGCCGCGTCGAACGGTATCCGCCACCGACTATGAAGATCCCCATCTGCGTTCAAATTTACTTGACGCTAATGACTGCTTGATGTAATGTCACCATTCTCTGATGATAGCACTCAAGCCTTAGGAATGTTTACGCCGTCTCGAAAAAAAAACATCAAGCAACCTCTCAGTAACGCTTACAAATAGAACGCTGACGTTATTGGTAGATGAAGCTTATACCAGTTGATTCTAGTTTATCGTAGTATCTAGTAGTATCGAAGTTTTTCTCAAATTTGGTATCTTGCTGATGAAACTTCGGTGATTAGTTCAATTCACAAGGAAGTTAGCTTCGTGGACTGCAAAAAAGCGCCTATTCTAACTGTTTCAAACAAGACAAGGTCAGAGGAATAATCGTATTAAAGAAAAAAAAAACACGGAAAAGTGATTGTTCCTTCGAGTATCGGTATTTGGAAGTTCTGATCACTGTAAAGAAAATTAGCACTTTACCTATTTTTCTACTATATACCTATTTTGATCACGACACAGTTTAAGAAATTGCTCGCTAGTAACTTCTTTGGTTCACAAGTTAAATTGTCAGTGCGCTAATATATTTATACAATGTTGTTCCTTTGCTTACCATCAGCGATAAGTCGTTCACGGATTTCCCATGCGAATATAGTTGGATTTTCTTTTTTATAGGACTCAATTTTGGCTACTACCTGAGGGGTAGCCACCTTAGGTTTCGACCCACCAATCACGCCCCGATGACTTGCAAGTCCCAGCTGTTGACATTGCGACGAACTTTTGGAGCACTGACTGGACTTCTCGGCATTGCTAACTAATGCCGATTCTGGAACGTCAGATATAAAAAAAAGTGTTCATAGTAGTATTCAATGTAAATTAGCGCAGCGTTTGCAAACACGCCGACAAGCGCAACTGATACTCGCGTATAGTAGAAAACATACGTACGAATATAGTCACCAAGGGACACAATCGGGCCCAAATTGTTTCGATCGGAAATTAGACGGAGCTTTCTTGTGCAATCTAGAGAAAATCAGAGATCTAAAGACCCATCAGATACGCAGCTCAGTATATTTCGGCATTAACCATGATAAAGTTGCTCGACCGTTTCCTATAGCAAACTAGCATTTCGTTAATTTCTTGTATCGGAATTATGGTATGCTTTCTGAACTTAGATTTGATCGAACCTTCGATTGATGACTGGCAAACCTCAAGCCTCATATTCAGCTTTCGTCGAACATGACACTCCATCTAGTGGTTAAGCGTTTCTATCTGATTCCCCCAATTAACAGAACTTTATAGGTAAAGATAAATGTTTGTATTCGAAGTTCGAATTAGTGAATGCGCGTGTAGTTAGTAGTATAAGTTACATACCGCCAGAGTCGCGTCCCTTTTCTGTCATCAGATGCTGCGGTACTACTCCATTTGTACTATGTTGTGAAGAACGTTGGATAAGACCAGTGAGTTCTGAAGTATAATAATTTCCAGCCAGGCCATCCAACGAACTTGGACCGCCACTTGCGCCCAGGCCCGCAAGTTGCGCCAGATCAATTCCTAACTGTGATGCGACCAAGGGATGCAAGAAACTCCCGGCGAGGCTCGGCCATAATGCGGCCTGAGAACCTGTAAATCAAATAACAGCAAAATAACTTTCAAAACACCTACGATGTCCTTCGCGCAGAGTGTTACAATCTATAATAAGGTGTACACAGCCTTTCTCATTATTTTCAAATACAGCGAGACAGATTAGCGCCAAACGGAATACTGCGCATGTTGATAACGTGTCTTGCCTCAACTGAAGCTCTAAACGATACCAACATTTAGCAATTGCTAGCAAATCGTTACCTGTCAAAAAGTTGACATTCTGAGCTAACTCCCTCAACCAGCTACATCTGGCCGTTGGTTTCATATAGCCATGCCCATGCATAACAGTTCAACTCACAGCCATTGAGTGTCGAAGATTGGCCGAAGCGTTTACTCATTCGTTTGGCGTGTATCAGGGTGACACACATTGCTGAACTAAATACGAAAATTTCTACTAGTATACGGGCTGAGGCCTAGTGACTGGCTGTGAAAGTCAGAGGACGCCTCGATTGCGAGAAATCCGCTAATCGAGTACCTTTCCCGAGCCATATGAACACATAGCTGGACCACTAGAACAATTTATAAAAACAGTATCGATTCGCATGACTCGGTATTCTGTAGCTCTTAATGGGGCGGAGGCAAAGGAAGTGGGTAGTTGTTGGTAGATATAGGGGTAGCAGCGCGACTGCAGCGAAACGTCGGTGGCGATGAATGACAGCAGGTTCTTTTCTCTCTGTGTTATCACGCGCTTCTTGTGCTGTGTCTGGCAGGTTATGCTTAACAATGTATGCGACGGCAATGCACACCGTGTGGATACAGAGAACGTTGTGGCGTCTCGTGCCGAGCTCGTGCCGAACTCGTGCTGTTTACTGATGTTTGCTACCGCTAATCATATGGGCACCACATACCTGAGAACGGGCCTGAGAATAGGGTGTAACCTACTTACGTAGCTGCGGCAATAGCTGCATCAGCCTTGAGTAAGTAGCAGCTAACGATCGCGATTGATATATTACGGGTGTACACTCGATGGATCTCACGGCGACTAGCTATATTTACTCAAAATAGAGGCAATACGCGTTGATTCAAGGTACACTTAACCTGTCAGACGGAACTGCGACAGCCCGACACGAGAAGACAGCAAATATCGTCTATTCATCATGACTTAAGGAGGGCTATAACTAGCTATTTTCACGGCGAAAAGACACCCGTGAATTTACCATGGAATTGAATACGTAATAATAGCAGACACACAAGCTCAAGCAGATAATTTTTAAAAATGATTTGGCAACTTACACACAGTTCGAGAGAGCCTACGACGTATTTGTACATCAAACTGACACGTTCTGGTTTCCTAGCAAAATTTTCAGATATTCTATCACACATAGTAAAGCTTTACAAACGCCATATGTAACTATGTATAAAACTACCTATGTAACTCTTTTTATCTCGACAAAAGACATTTTTCGCTTGTTCAAGCTGTACAATCATAGTAATAATTGAGACTGAGGTAAAATGCCATTTCTTTCGCCGTATGACGGTAACGTTGCGTCCTTGCGTGTCACTGTTTCCTTTTTTTTCGTCTACCTAACCAGTATAGAAGCATTAGTGGATACCAACACAGTATCGATCTAAGCAGGCCCATATAGCTTTAAGGATCGAAATTTGTCAGCCTGTCAGCATGGAATATTACTTAATCGTCGAGGTCGCCAACCAAGCCGGCCAAGTAGCCAAGCGCGGGCGTTGCGTGCACCAACAAATTACCTGTTAAGGGAAGCTTTCTTCTTTAGAAAGTGACACAGCGTCGTTTTTATTATCTGCAGCTTGTTGCGTTACTAGCCCGACGCAAAAATAGCGGTCTTCACGAACGAGCGGCAGGATAAATAAATTCTATGCGTCAAAAGGTTTTTGCGCCTGCGCTAACGCTTTGTCCCGTCTCCGTGCTATCTCCGTGTGAATCAAGGGGTGCGGCGCCTTCTTTTAAGGTTTCAGCCTTTTAACAGATACATCCAGACTCAAGATGGACGAAAGCACGACCCCTTAAGGAGCGCGCTTGTCAATGCGCCAGTGAGACCTTGATTACATTTGGTCTGTTCGGCCTTTAGCAGTCCAGTCGCACTAGACCTTCAATCATCGAAATTTTACGTAAACGCCTTTTCCACAGAGCAAATAAGGAATTGGTAAAACATAGAACTCGAGAGTACGATTAAAATATGTACCCGGTGAAATTGTCAATCATGAAAGTTTGTCTCGGTCGCAGGTACATCCTCTCCAATAAGTATAACCACATACAAACTTAGATGAGACATATTTAATATCACCCGGTACCTGTAATGGTTGTATCTCGCTTCACTTTGATGGATGCATTGCCGTAAATGATTATGATAAAGCCAATTTTTGAAATTCATCGACGATATAGTAAATTTAGGTAGCCCGCGTGTCGCTCTTCATCGCTGCTGATTATCGGTTTCGAGGCAATGACTGGCTCGAAATGTTAGAACTCCTAATGGATACCGCTACAAAAGACCACTATAACGAAGACGGACATTGAAAGAGTGGCTCTAAAGTCCGCTAGAACACATGCCTCAATGCGATTAGAGAACGTTGAATTTTAGTACATATTTAATATATCCGTGAAATTACGTAGAACGCACAATAATAATAAATACTAATACAGACGCTCCCTCGCTAAACGTTTTCTTTTGACAAACCGACACCTTTTCCACTCGTAAAAAAACCGGTATCGAACCATAAACGATAACGAACTAGGTTTGTCAAATCTTCTTAGTTGTTGCCATAGCTGCTTCTTCTTCTGTCGACTGATTTCGGTTTTCTCAATCTTTGTCGTTAGGGTCTATGAGTGTAGTCGCGTTAATGATACCGGCGCCATTGTGTGGAGGAGCGACGGGACGGATGATCGATTAATTGTGGATTGACAAGCGCCCATCGCTTCTTTTCTCCGCCCATTTCTCATTATTATTATCATCATCATGCTGCTGTCTTCGTCCTTCTCGCATATATATAAACGTTAGGCACCCTGACCGGTAAGTAGCAGCATGCGGCTGTCTTGTAACAGAGACCCTGTGAAGATACTCAGCGAGCAATAGGCATCTATATCGGAGACAGCAACGGCAGTAAATGCGACGATAACGACTGTGGCAATACAGTTGACAATGGTGGTAATAATCATGGGAACTAACGTGTTGTATTGTTACGGGTTATATGCGTCATCGGTATCGAACGTTGCTCAACACGTGTGGGTTTAACTGGAATAAACGCGGCCTCGAAATCTCCGAGAGAGAAGTTTGCTACAGTTCTCTGTTAAAATCTCACTGTTTCTTGCACGGACATACTTCTTTCAAGAGAGTGGCCAGTATGCATGACACAGTTCCTTTTGTTCAGATACTACCCGAATGCTATACGGCATAGAAGCGCCGTGTCGAAGTGGACTGCAGCAGACCTCGAATGCGCTGAAACAGTTCTTTGTATCTGGGTGATTTCCCTGAGAAGCTATAGCGGTATGTCGCGTCAGTGGGTCTGGGCTGTGTAATGCGTCATATACGACCATATGAGTAGAATCAACCAATTATAAACTAAATTATATATATGAGATTTTTTTATGCTGCGCATCCTTTTTCAGTTGAACGCCTTGGTTCAGTTTCCGTCTGATGCCATCCATAACCAGGAATGATCTTTTATCGGGACGTACATTTGCTCCGGAGGTAATGGTGTGGATTGGACATGGGATCTGCCGACGACTGCTTGTAGCAGTGCCACCTTTATCAGCATGGAGCTGTTCCTGATTTTTATCTCCCAACTTTATCTGAGCATCCTTTTACTTTTTGCGACATCGAATAACTACAAGGACGTTACTTGAACGTATCCTGAATGGAATAGAGGTTTATGTGCGCGTGTGTGTGTGTGTATGTATCTTCACTGCGGCGCGTATTTCGCTGTTGCATCATTAGCTGGGCTCCGCGACTGTCATTGCTAGAACGGGATCAAGTATTCAGCTGAGTTAGATATAGGCACGCATACAGATTCGCGCATCAATGGATGGACAAGCACATAAACCATATCAGTACTTCTACTATTGCCGCAGCGTTGTCACCTGTGCAACAGTGAAGAACATTTTCCTTATCCTCCCTATTGAGGGTAGACGAAGAAGTAATGTATGTGATAGAGCGATGATATGCTTCGACACCAGTGGCCGCATCGTTAACATACGCACACGTCAATACACCGCTAATCATCCCCCGGTAATAGCGATACAAGGGACAGATCATGATTAAGCAGCTCTGGTCAGAGTGAAGCTAAGATGTTCCGTGAGCAACGGTCAAACTCGTGAGCGATTATCGGATACGGCATTAAGGGAGGGTTGTCGCTGTTGAAACCCAGCTAGCTGACAGATCAGCAAGCGAATGATCCGGCGCTGATACTCGGATCGAATCAGACTCTTGGTGTTGCCTGCATCATGGGAAATCCGTGATGACCGGAGAGGCTAGCTAGTACGGACGGCCACAGTCGATCAACTACTTCGACTATAACCAGTTGTAGGCTGTAAACATCGAATGGACATGAAACGTGACTTGTCACGGGTCTAGAAGTTTTTTTTTTCAATCGAGTTATCATTCGCACTAGCAGTTACGTTACCAAACAAGTTACTAATTTAACTTAATGGCATGCCGACTAGTTAGATATTATCTAGTCGGTATGGCATAACCTCTCATGTGACGGAACCAAAATATAGTAATATACAAAGCAGTTGCGGTACTGACCGGACCATACCTTGCAGTTAGCAGATGACTGCAAGATAGATTATATAAACGACTTTAACATTAGATAATAACGTACGGGATCACAAATGCTATTTGGATCAAATGATGCCTAAGGACGTTATTATTATTAACAGTAGAAGGAAACGTGCAACCGAGTACCAATATTCAAGCCTGAGCTAGCAGTCGAATATATAAACGGATCCAAAGTATTCACAGTCAGAGTGATGGCTAGCAAAAGCTTGACTCTATCATTCAGATATCCCTTATGCGCACGTATTTTCTTAGACTCACTGTTTCCGGTCTGAAACTACGTGTCAAGTACCAAGCTTAATTAGTATCATCGCACACCGTGACTAAAAGATATTCAAAACGAGCAACTATCTGTTTTCCGTTTAGCACCTCCTCAACGATTTCGCTTTCGGAAGCGTTACCTCTTCAATACATTTTTCACGGCTTCCTACATACCCTTATCGTTTCTACTAGTTTATATTAGAATAGATCTTCCCACTATATTCAATGTAATTTTTTTTTTTGTTACCGTCCAAGCAATTTCGGTGAATAAAACAGGGAGTCGCGGAAATTGATCTATGAAGTTTTAGAAGGACTGCAGATCGTTTCACTGACGATTTAACGATTTTGGCTGCTTCAAGTCCCGTCCATGTCCGGGACCTCCGAGGTCTATCACTCTTGCCACTGGGCTGGTAACCGATTTGCCTGAAGACCGCACACAATTTCCCATCGACGTATGCACATACACCATGAATAGATGACCACGTGCAACGAAACAGCGGAAACCGCAGAGCTGGCGCTGGCAGAAACTTGAACAAAGTAGAAAGAACTGTTGCAAATCTGAGAGCTCAGACACAAAACGCATAAATCGATCGGCTGAAAAAAGGCTTTGGTTGTCTGCTACAAGCCATCAACAATAAAATTGGCCAATTTTCAAATTTATTGCCGCCCAGCGATCAGCGCTGCTGGAGAGAAACAAGTGCCGAACGAAAGATTATGCAATCACATTGTTATCGACCGTTTGATATGTCGTTTTCGGTCCTAGCAGAAATCACCTCAACGATAGTCCCTACTAGGTTGCTAACGATCATCTCTAAATAATGATAGTACTACTGATATATATATACAGTAGCACATGTTCGGCATAATCTTCGACTTCCTTGATCGGCCTGCACTGCTCGTTCGTTCATTAAAGTATAAAAAAAAGGAAAAATCTTTTGATGATGGAACGGAAGGTAAGCTCATATAAACAAAGCAAAATAGACATATATAGTAAGATGAACTTACTCCTACGCATTGCCGGTCAGAGATTTCAGCAAGGCAAAACATTTGGTAAACGATGTTAGAACCGCATCGATGGGTCCTAGCTGACAGGGATGTTATTGTTGAAAACGATGAATTTACGTTATGTACGAACATATTTATTGGCAAAATTATTTGCGCAGCCATAGCTATCCATAACTTGGAATGACACTAAGAACGCCCAGTGACGCCATCGTCGTTACCGTCGTAGTGAACGTAAATATAAGATTGGTTACCCTCAAGAAAGTTCAAGTTGGTCTTTCGTCGACGTTCGAGTGAAGTTCTCTGATCAAATCGACCGAATCAACTTATCTTCAAACGTTTCGAGAATGCACCGCCAGCTATCATCGGTAAGCGTTTCCGAGACTTCCATGGACCGAATCGAGTTTCGGGCGATACTGAATAAATTCGAAGCCGTACGCATTAAACAGACGGTCAAAAATAGCGGTCGGAAGCCACCAGACGAAGTACAAATGGTAATCAATGAATGTTGCCTTTGTGATTGTGTGTGCCAGATTGCAATGAAAAAGCCTCGCGCGTGGACTTTGCTTATTAGTGAGCCCTTCTTTTTTGCAAATATAATAAAGCTGAATGGCGTGGGTATCGTTACGAGCAATTCACCGGAGTCAGATCACTGAGTCAGCCCGCTGACTACAAATATATAGTTACTTTTACATCTATAAAACTATTTGAAAATTGATTTTTCATCTTTGTTACGAAACCCTTCGCATGTAGATTCATTATAACGTAATTTTTTATAAGGAACGATCAGTAGCAGTTCGAACACTACTGATAATTATGTGCTAAGTTGTAAATATAGGTGAACGTAGTAAAGCATATCTTTACAAAAGTACCTATCAAAACTGTTTTTGCAAATATAGATAGTTAGAGAGTAGATTAGTGGGTTAGCGTGTCGTACGAAATGCTACTGTTCATTTGCCTTCCGTATTGCCCTAGCAGTCTGCCTAGTTACCGATCGAATCGGTACTTTAATGCCGTCGTCTCCTGCCCTTTTGTTTACTTGATTCAATTATCTGATAGCTTTGGAACTACCGCGCATTTCAAAGGCAGGTGGCCTCGTTGATTATATAGCTAAGTGATATGACCATACTCAATATGAACGTCCTTGGACCCTGTCCGCAGGGCAAACTCCTGTGCTGAACGTAATAGCCAGGTCAGGCAGAAAATTCTTCATGAATCCACTCAGCTGCATACCGCATTCAAAGCATGGCATATGGCACGCTTCAATCGAAGACAAATTCTTCATCATCAACGCTTATTGGTTGGAGACCAATTGCGTTGAACCTACCTTGTTGTCAAGGCTATGTTCGATAGGATATCGGCTCGTTAAGGGACTTCATGTATGGATTAACAAAGGACACTGTGCAGTACATTACTTTTATACCGTATATATATTTGACAGTATATCAAATGCTGTTAATCTAAAATTTACGATTTAGGTAAGCAATGCACTAGGTCCGACCTTCGAAATTCCACGCCTTGGTGTTAACCTTTCGCGGATCATTTTTGCACAGCTCTCGCCGTCGGGTTCTTTTAAAATGATTGTAATGTCATAATTAACTTCAGAGATAATACAAGGAGGATGGTACCTGCTATTGCTTGCTCTCCATGCACAGTGGTGGCGGTAAAGTTTAGAGAGAAAAAGATGACAGTTTCACCGCATCTCAGATTTCTGCTACAGCGTCTACGACAGGCTGAGATCAGCGTTCACAAATGGCCAATGATCGAGATTATCAACGATCCGTGCAGGCCGTCTGTAGGCCGAACTTGAACAGAAGAGAAAAACGATCCAATTGGCTGTCAATCGACCCACTAAGGACGTAAATTTTGGCTAATCGAAACCGTAAAAGCAGCAGGAAGGTGAAACGACCCAGCAATAGGACCAGGCTCTCGCGAGCCGGAGATTGTGCACAAAAGACATAGGTCCGCCACGAACCGAATGTAGTAAATGCGAAAAGAGTCCGAATGCACTGGATGAACGGCCCTGTGGTATCGTCGGCTGACGCAATTGAAATTAGCATTTACTTGTGTGAGCGCGCTGCTCGTATGGCCCCACAATCGATGGCTCAATCCTGGTTAACTAGTTAGTCATCGCCGCATGGCGCCTTAGCAATTACAACCCAACCACTGCTTCTCCGACAAGTCACCACTAAGTGAGTCACCAGACTGATACACCATTAATACAGTCATTATGTTTCATAGCTTTTTACTTCTTGCTTTTTCCCTTTGGCGTTGGTAAAACGTTTGGCCGTCTGCATGTGAGCACGCGTATCTGTACGCGTTAGGTAGGTGCCACGAAGTTTATTTTTGACAACTGCCGCTGAACTCGAACCGAAAGAGTGGCTCAAGACCTCTTTGAAGTTCGTTTTCGGCTTGAAGTGTCCACACTCTCAGGTAGCATCCCATAAAGAGAAAGCCAACGCTATTGCTGTTGCTACATCCCGATTGGTTTTAGGGTACAACTGGAGACCGATAGAGACGGAATAGTAATTGTGGTGACGGCGACAAATCTGCTGAGCGACTGGGTCGTTACGCGGATCGTTAAAGTGCGCAACGAAAAAGAAGCCCTGTGCACTGCTTAAGTGATTCACTAGATCGGTCTATGAGCAATTTTTCCTGCAGGAGAAATGGGGAGGATTGCAGTTTCACGTACGGAGGGGGACTAACTATTCTCCGCTTCCGCCTTCCTTTTAGGCAAAAAGAGGCTGTGAGGTTCATTTAAGCATATATCAGCCCAGAGAGAATAAACAAACGGGTTAGATTTTAGCACTAATTGATGGCAGGGGTAAACCGATTCGAATAGCGTTTTCGGAGACGAAGTGTGCCATTTGCATAGTAATCTATCATAAACCGAATGTATCTTTATCAGATTTTATAACTTACAAATAATCTTCTACGAGTTAGAAGAACTGTGTGTTGGACGTCAAGCAAATGCAGTACTACAATGCCAACTAGAAACTGTTAGATCTTTGTGGGACCTGGTTCTACCACAAGCCAAAATGGGTTCCTTGGTTTAGCGCGAGTTAGCGAAGTTTTTTGTTGTAGAAGAGCGTCAAATAGTTACACGCGAATATTCTGCACAAGAGCAGTTACGTCTGAGGCACGTTGTGAAAAGTAGAAACGGAAGGATTGAGGATTGAATGTAGCTGCATGGTAAGTTAAAAAAACTAGCAACTCCAATGATTTTACGTAGTCACAAGCGAGCATTGAACTTCAAACTACACAACTGCCGGTACGCCAGCAACTATATCTGAGAGTTGTTGTACTATATTTGACCACTGATTCAGTTTCGAATTCCATTAAGACTTCATTTAGGCACTTCGAAAGCATCCAAATAAGTGGGCTATAGGCCTTGTCTGAAGGATTCGAGGTGCTATTCTGCATCAAAACAACACAGCGGACTTTAGCCCTTCTTCATCAGTAGTAGCTCGTTTCTAGAATATGCCCGTTGAGATCGCCTCGAGAAGGGGTTTCTCATGAAGTAGATCTTTGCCATAAAATTAAATATCTCGCAACTATGAAGCTTCAAAGGGGATTTTCCTCGCCAGAAGGAAAGGCTATGCTGATCGTATAATCGATACTGTAATACTGGCTTAAACACCTCTCTTCAAATTTGCCTGTCTCGATCCAAATAAACACCTCGCTTATATCAACGGCTGATCTATAAAAGTCCTAAATAAAGTCCCATATAACGTCAGGGCCAGTGTAACACATAAGTGATCGACATCCCACGTCAGCTGTGCCGAAACGGTCCTTGACGCTGTGGGGGATGACCCTTCGACATAGCGTTAGCAAATTTGTCGGCTCTGTTTGCTCCTTTTCGACCCATCAATTGCCGCCAAACCTCATCTGTGTCGGTAAGAAAGCACCACAATCAGATCGTCTTGTTCAGGCTTCGTCGTCATTTAATTGCTACTCTGAGTAAAAGGTTGGAGAACTCGTTTTTTGACTGAGTCTGATGTCCGAACATTCGGTTTAACGGTCTGAAGCTTTACTAAAACGGCGTCGCTGCTAATCTTTGTGTTCATGAGCTCGTTCGGTGGCGGATCGCCGAATTTAAACGCATAGACAGTTAGTTTCCTATTCGAAAGCACTGCCGAAACGACCATCCAACAGATACGAGTTAGGATACAAAGAAATACCCGTAAAGATACGCGAACGAGACTTGCTGTTGTTGTTGTTGTTGCTGCTGCTGCTACCGCTACTGCGGCTATGCAAACGAAGGAAAGCAGAAATAGAACTTAACGGGCACTAAGCAAATGGTGATAGAGCCTTATGCCCGGGTTTGTGGCCTATATACATATACCTTCTAGATTGCAAATACTTGATCTGATAGCTAACTAGATCCGTATTTTAGACTTTCGACAAGTATAGCAAAACGGACGACCCTATACAATTCACCCGTAGGAAATTCGTATTTCATACGTACGAATGAGCAAATATCTTTTGTGAAGGGTTGTGGCCTTTACCGACGCTATCGTTGTCAGCCTAAGTAAACCTAAACAAACGTGGCCTGTCTATGGCCACAACAATTTGCCGCCTATAGCGTAGGTTGCTGTTGACGCTTCGTGTACACGTCTCAATAATTGAGTGAACCACGGACGGATTTGTAGATCTGAATTTCTGACACGAACACGTTCACCGTAGCGGCTGCTGATGTAGATGAAGCTAAAGAGGATTCTGTCCAAAGACCGTACACAAATGGTTTAATGGCATCGCGCATGTAAATGAAATTGACTTACCCAATGCGCTATCTATCTTCACCAATAGCTACAGTCATTGGAGAAGTGCTCGTACGACAAACAGCAGTGTTAACTGTCTTAATCGAAAAAAAAAAAAAAGATATAACCTTCAACCATTGCCGACTCTTCTACCACCTCTAATACGTACAAGTATGTCACAAGCATTATCTGACTTTGAATTGAAGTTTCAATTGAGGCCTCCATGGGACGAAGTTCAACTCTCCCTCATCAGCACTCAATCGATAGCAAGAACTTTATTTGTTGCGGAAAGCCAACGAGCTAACGATACGATAATTCACTGCTTTGAGATTACCTATGAATAGTCGTCGTCGTCGTCGTCGTCGTCTGCATCAGAAATAGTAAGAGCAACGGCGATGAAAACAGATTGGTTTACTTTGTCACCGACATACGCAGTGGCTCTTCGTAGTGATTTCATTCTTATTACGTCAGTTTTGCGATACATGGAGCGCCGTCGACGCGGTCGATCCGTTCCATCGCTACACGTACCAGTACTTCGTAAAGCAGATGGAAGCAAGCAATGGTGGTCATAACACTTAGGCCAATGCTCGATAGCTGCTCTGCCCTCTGCTTCACCATCTCTTTATCCTTGACACTTGACAAAGGCAAGGTTCGACACTCACAAGCAATAGCCATCCGACGCCAGCGGGGATTCGATAGGAATTTAATCTTAATAAAATGAAGTCAAAAGCGAGCATCAAGCCAGCGCAACAGCTCCCCCTGCTTCTTTATCAATATATAGTAAATATGTGAGAGCGTGTGTTTTTAATACGATGAACTGCGCTCCGGCGGATAAGCAGATGGAGAGCCGACAGCATTTATCAAATGGCCAAGATCCCAGTTGGGTCGGACAATCAATGCAGCGGTCAACCAGTGCAGTTATTGGCTCAATTGCTAAGTTGGTTGCTGTTTTGAAGATCTGGGGCGTAAATTGATTCTCTGACTTTGTGACCCTTTCGGTTCAGTCATCACCGCCGTTGTTAGTGTGGTCCCCATCGGCGTTAACACAGACGGCGCTGGGATCCGTCTTGACTTCGTTTTCTGTATCCCGATTCTTCTGCTTTTTCAATCGTCGCCTTCGTTTAGGGATTTACGAACGATCTACGCTGGTCGTCAACAGAATCGTCACTATTTACGCACGTCCATTTAGCTGAGCAGGCGCAAGGTCCGTGATTTTTGCCACGTCTTCCGTCGACGTCACCGCTGCTCTCACTTGATTTAGTTCTCTTCTATTTCTTTGTCGCTGTTATGGCTATTTGTTCTGCTTTCTTGTATGTACGTGTGCGCGTGCATGTGCTTGTCTTTGTCGCTTACGCGTCGCGTGCTCGTCCACTCGTTTCTTTTTTTGCCTGACACAGTAGCATCGGCGGAGCACCTCACCCCCATTAATTCGACTGGAGCACCATTATAGAGCTAGGGGCAACCGTACGACTATGAGTGTAACGATCCTCAATGCGGTCACACTGTTAGCATTCAGGACCTTGCCTGAATTGTCACTGCATCTCCGCCATCGATGCTAACATCCCTTTCAGCCAGTGCAAAGTAACGCTGCTTCTGTTGTTGTTAGATAAATCAAACCCCTCCTCTCTCGTTCAAGCTTTCGCTAAGCTTCAGTCATTACCCCCGTCGCCATCCCGACGTCGATGTCTGCCTGTTCACCTGTCGTCATATAAACGTCGGTATGGACGCACGCACACGCGCACGCATGCAGTCGTCAACGCCTTGTTACTTTGCTGCTTTTTGCAGCAGTGACGATGACTGCTTTCAGCCTTCTATTCCTTCAGCTCGGTCTGCTCGATTCCCTCTAGACCTGTTCAACGAGGATCTTGAGTCTTAGGATTTACGCTTGATCTTGGATACGTGTCGAAGGTCAGTGCACAGACATGATACATGTCTATATGATTTTGCCTGTTTTGACAATCTGGAGTACATTTTTTCTACAGATGGCTTTGAATATCATTTTAGCGATAAATTGTATTTACGTGAAAAAGAGTACTATTTGTTGCAAACGGGTGCCTAAGTCAAGCATTGGTTCCGGTGGTGTGTCTTTTAGGCTTACAACGAATGCAAGAGTTAAATATACCAGGTAAAAGGGTGACCTGTGATTAATACTATTTAGGTAATGGAAGACTTACCATCATACATTTCAGTATAAAAGTGAACATGGACGTGACATAATACAACACCAAATAGTTCATATTTTAACCACACACAGAGGCCTAGGAAAATATACGTATGTTCACGCGTTACATTTTTATCCTCTGTTAGCAAAGCAGATCAGGTAAGTAAGAAGCGAACAGATAAATGCTTACCAAAACCCACAGCGGGTGTCGAAATAAGAGACGAGGTCAGTGATGTCAAGCTGTCAAGGTAAGAGGACGCTGCTTTCTGAAGTTTGCTTGCCCCCTCTGAGCTATATTGTGATGAAGACCTTAGTTTACCATGTTCTGTGGGGGAACCGATTGAAGCTGTTGGTCCCGTTACTTCTAATGGCGATAACGCCATTTCTTCGGGCGTCGAGTTGCTACCGTCGTTTGTTGCTGGGCTGCGGTTATTTGAGAGATGGGCGGGCCCTTGGCTAAAAATGGGAGCGCTGGAAGCTCTCGACGATGAACTGTTTAAGGAAGTCGCTTTGCCTAAGGAGCAGTGGGATTTACGATCAGAGGTGCCCGTTTGTTTATCAGGCCCAGCGGAACCTATCGAGGTGGTGTTGGCTGTAGTGTCCTCAGGCTTCTTATTGTTGGCTTGCAGACCGTCGTCATTTATGACGATTGGCTCATCCTTAACAGGAGTTGCAGACGTGGTCTTGTCTAGTGATGTTGTTAGATCCATTGCGCCCGCTGATGATATCCTGGAAGTAGTAAACTAGAAAAAAATCAGATGGTTTTCGTTAGTATAATCATATCAGACGGTACATGAACGAAACGATAACCTTTACAAGAAAATCTTAGTGGTTATTTATTGTTAAGAAAATTGCATTTGACTACTGATGCCTCAGTAGCTCAACGTTTATCAGCTGGGTTCGTATAGGTGAACTACTACACAGGAACCCGTGCACGTCGTTAGAACGACCCGTAATAATAATCAGAATCAATCAAGCTCTCTTCACGCAATGGAGCGCAACATCCGCGGAATTCTGTTGTCACCTACATATTTGTTGATTTCGAAATACAAATTTTGTTTATTATACCTTATTAAATTTGACTCATTTATTCACAAGTCGCGTTGAGCGTAATAAGAGAAAAAAGAAATCAGCCAAAACAGACGATAACCTTCATATGCGCAGCATCGTATGATTTTCCAGAAATGCCAAATTTTAGTTTGGAAAAAAACAGCGATAGCAGGGACTGGTGATCGGATCTGAAAGTCACCGAGATGAGCGCGGGCTTTGTCATCTTCAGCACGCGAAGACCTTTCCCATGCTTCTTCTGCAAAGCTTCACCGGCTGCTACTAATTCGATTTTCGGTAAATCAGACACAGATATTTAATATTAATTCGTAATGGTAGTCGTAGAATAATGACGGTAGTAATAGTTCGCCGGTGAAATTCGCTCCGAATTTGTTGCTAACGCTGTTACAGTTTGATAAGCCACCCGGACACGCGCTCACGGCCAGAACAAACAGATATTTACAACGGTTGCTTTCCCCTGTGGCGGTACCAGAATCGGCTACGTCGTCAATGTATGTAAATGTCCGATATAAATGGGTATGGCTCTCCGATCGAGCGCGAACGAGAGACCGACACGGCCAATCGAGTCGGTCAGATCACCGTTAATTCCATTTGATTCATTAGGACTAATGCCGCAGTTATCGTCGCCGCTGGCGTCGTCACTGCGAACACAATATAAAGAAACTCTGCTGTCGACGCTGCTTCTATAGCGACTTTAAATGATTTCTCTGATCCTGTATGTTTGCGTGTCCCTGTCAATAATGTAGCCTCATTCTAGTAAGTGCTGTCAGATTTTCGGAATTGTTGTTACTGTTGCTGCCATCTTCGCATCGATCGTGATTGGTTAGCTCAGTTTGCATTCAGGTATCAACCAGCCGGGCGGCCCGGCCTGGCCTGGCCTGGCCTGGCCCGGAGTCGTTGGGTCCTTTAACGCTATTGTCACATGTTTTCTCGACTAACCGTTCTATACAACCGTTTGTTCACCTATAATTTAATTATATTCATACATACGACGTTCACACATTTAATGCATATATACATATTTTGTTGTAGTAGCCATTATCGCTACCGTCATCGGAGCATCTTAAGCGGCTTCGGAAGGACCTCGATTGCCCGCTTCGGCCGATACGCCGACGGCCTAAAGTAACCGTCATGAACGCATCGGCAGTCAAGCCACGTTCGCGTCTCACGGGGAGATACTTCTTTCTTTTCCTCCAGATAAACAAAGCTAGAGCTGTGCCGAACGATGATGCTTCGCTGGGCGTTTCTCCTGTTTGTCGACGGTATTACTAACGTCAACGAGACGTGGACATATTCACACCGTGTCCCATACGCCACCGGATTCATGTCATGGCACATGTATGTAGCAACGGGCGGCTACTATACACAATTATGGAAGAATATCTACTAGTGGCGAATAACCGAAAACGTGATAGGTTATCAGGTTGGGCTTTAGAAAACAATTGTCCGTTCACTTGGGTTCGTTTTGGGTCCGTATTTTTCATTCTTTATAGTCCTCTTGTGTTTGATTCAAGTTCATCTCGTGCCGCCGTTGCTAACTGCGTCGCTTTTTGACGCTAGGAGTTTAACCTTTTGTGTCAATATTGCGTACAATTCACCATTGTACCGTACCGCTGCCCGTAGCTGTAACCGGGTGCCCAAGCGTGGACGCACACCGAACGCGCTATGTACGCACGAACCAGTAGAAGATCGCTAATATAGGGGTCAGGCGATTGACTCTTCGGCGGTAATCTTCTTCTGGATCCTTGATAATAATAATAATAATAATAATAATAGTAGCTGTGATATGGCATGTTTTCCGATAAGATGCCCGACCCATAATGGCGACCCGGAATATTCAAATGGAATGAAGCTGATTATTGGCGTTTGAGAGTAGTACTGCCATGGAGAAGCGTAAACCAGCCGTAAATTAAATCCCTTATAGTTTTTTTTTACTTAGGCGGCTTTTGTGGATGATCCCTTTTTCGTCATATCTTTTCCACTGTGCCCAGGTCTCCGTACGTCGATTTCTGCTTAATTGTTTGCTTTTGTTTGTATCCTGATTGCGGTAATGGATGTGGCGTCGGTTAAAAGGCGAAGTCTATAGTTAGTGTGTTAAGGATCGCGTATGTGCGGTAATCGAGACAGGAACACTTCAAGATTAAACAAAGTGCAAAACATTCATACACATTCTGCTCGCTTGAGTTTATAGTTAGCTTGGTTACCAAACAACGCGTTTCCTTTACCCGTTTGTTTATACAAAACAATACAATATAAATACATCGTAATCAGTAAGTAGCTGTTAATTGACATACGAGTATTTTGCCAAATTCCCACATAGAGACAATTATCTATTAAGACGATATGTGAAGGTATAGTCGCTTATTAACATACGCTTGTTTTCCAAAATAGCCGTATGTTCGATTTAATCGTCGCCGTAAGTTAACGGCGAGGTGAACTTTAACTGGGCTCGACGATGCCCTTAAGAATGGGTTTGGCCGTAAATGTCAAAAGTGCTTGAACTGGGTGAATTTAAGGATCGCTGCTAGCGTTTCTACGAAACGACGGAAACTGTCCTACAGTTTCCGTCGTTTCATAGAACTCTATGGTCGTGTACGCTAGCAGCGTGATTGTACCCGAATTATTTTTGCTTAGAAGTAGGTGTAAATAAATTTTTCAACAATTTTCTTGAATCGTTTGACAAATGATGATTTGAAGATCTAGCCGTGGCTTAGTTGCCTTCCAAGGCAGTGCTTCACTAATTTATGCATTATGCGTATATACGAACATAATAACACGTGGCTCCCTATGCCAAAGAGTACCCCAACCTATTAAACGTATCATATTCAGACATAATTGCCATTTCTGCTGCTGATGTTGTCACTGCTGTTGTCCGTCATAGCGCTCGATGTTCAAATAAATGTAAATTAACTAAACATCGTTATCGGCAAAGCGGAGGGCGAGGAGCAAAAAACGGACCAGAGTCAAGGCCTGAAGTAGGCCTATGCCTGTGACAAATACAGTAGCCAAGAATTACTTACATTGCCACACAGCTTGGCGTTGTGACACTGCTGGCGAACAACGCCGATCGATAGGGAAGATTTTGCCGAGATTGGACTTTGGAACGAGTCAGGGTCACTTTAGGGGAGGTACGTGAAACCAGGCAGGCAGCTGAGGCCCAGCCGCACGAATCCGTGGGTCGTTTCTGCTGCTGCTGCTGCTGCTGTTCTTGTCGCCGACAACCTGAAGCTGTTGTCGAGGTCGACATCATTTTCGCCAATTCCGTTCACAGTTAACAGTAAATGCCACGGAGTGGTACGGAGGAGCACTCGACTCTCGAGACTACTCGAACGCTAGCCCTAACGGGGAAGGATGATGGATACGGACGAAGGGGCCACGCAAACGGGTCGAAGCCTGGCGTGTCCTGGGCACTCGAAGATGTTTATCGTGCGCTCGAGGCTAGTACGCGTTTGTGCGAGACTGTCAACTCAACGCAGCTAGACACGGAGTCACAAGGTAAAGAGCAAGTAGCGGGTTCCGTTTTGAGGGTTTCGTTTTGAATGACAAATCGCGACTGGTCATCTAGCCTCCACTGCCGTTGGTGCCACAGCCGTCAGAATACTGCCACTGTGCGAGACTATGGCACCCTCACAGGAGTCAGTCCGCATTCGACAAGCAAACCACAAAAGACAGTACGTTACACAATGATAAGGGTCAGTGCGACCGCCCCTCTCTTTGACCCGGTCAACGAGATCGGGATCCTGGTGCAAAGCGCTACGAGGATAACATACGTACAGGCCAAACATGAGGGCGACAACTAGGACGAATGAAGCCGACTGAAATTAAAGGCCCGTCCACAATAAAACGATAGTAACGAAGCGCAACACAGCGAAAGAGTCCTGTCAAGTAGAACAGATAGGCCACATCGTCGTATTCAACAGAATGGAGGACAGGTCGAATCAGTAAGGCGGCCTGATGCAAGGAGTTTTTCGACTTCCGAACAAGACATACGAACGTGATAAGTGGGAGAGATGACTGGTAGTTTTGATACCGCTTTTCGGAGGGAATGCTTATATAACAGCATCGAACATCGTAGTTTTTTCATCCTTTCTGTCGTTGTACATGTCATCGCCAAACTGACGTAAAGATCGGCCGCATTTGATACCGGATGTTAACGAAATCTGTAACTATGATATATGGGTGAAGTAGTAATGATGGTCCATGGAGCAGTTCTTGTGTAAAACTATGCTTTATTTCACTTTGCACGATCTGCCGGTGGTAATTTATGATGATTATTAAGATTATACATTATATAAGAGTTCGTTTATACCGAAAGTTTCAATAGAAAAAAAGAAATAGCTAACGGATGTGCACACATTTCTATAAGTGAGAAAAGTAAATTACCAGTGAAGCACTTTATCACAAGTTATTACGCAATATATAATGCTTTGATAAATATATATTGATAAATTTGTTTGAAAATAGCTCCACTTATCGGAAAGAACTTCTGTATAGACAGATGTTTTCATGCAACCACACTTAGGTCACATTAATTAATTAATTTTTATTATATTATATTAATTAACGGAAATGTTTATGAAAAAATTATTTTTGAAAAATCTATGTTTTATAAGAAGGACAAGATTGAATAATTAACGTTACCTTTTTATTATTTACTGAAAATAGTAAAGTCGTTACATTTAAACCTATTGAAGGAATGAGCTGGCAACAAATCAAAGAACGACGTATGAAGATGAATCGCCATCGCTGGTCATCTATGCGAACGAAGTTACGAGTATAGATATTTCATCACTTAATTTACAACTTTTATATGCAGAGTCAACTGGACCTGCGTGCATCATTTTCGGTGACCACTTTGTGTCCTTTAACTCTGAGCCTGATTTCCTGACGTAACTTAACCTTAATTTGAATTATATCGCTTGCCGCCTACTTCTGTTACACGCGTTGTTTTGTTGCGCTTAGCATTATCGCGTCGATATTTGCAGTTCTGAGTAAAGCTATAGCAACTTCAATTGAACTTAATTTTGCCGAATTTAAAATTGCCCGTATAGTGATTGCATCCGGATCATTAACTAACCCTTTTATTGGCTTAAAATTAAGCAAAGTTTTCCCCTGATATAAGTCTCCAGTTTGGACGCAGTAACCCCCTAACAAAAGTAGATAAATTGTTCTTGCCCCGTGTCTAACTTGGTATGTGTGACTGCAAGTTGCCAGGATAATGCCTTTTAGCGGTTGAGCAAAAGGGCAGTCAGAATAATTGGGTTTTACTTGCTTTTGAGCCAGTCTTCATTTAAGGGTCATTTACGGAACTTGACTGCGTGTAGTTTTCTTTCGTGGTGCGATGCAAATTTTGATACGTTAAGTAAACTGTGTTCCACTTTCCCTCACCCATTTAGCGTGCCCCATAAATAAAAATAAGCACAAAATGTCCGTATTGGTTGATTGTATTTAACCAGAAATTAGTTAAATTATTTTTTGCCCTTAAAAGGTGGGCAGAGGTAGGATTAGACCTATTATAAATTTTCAATATTGCTCGTTATAGGGTTAAAACCCTGGCAAAAGTTATTATCAGCTCAACTGGGGCCTAGCATGGTCACGCGGATAGATCATAACTGTTGCTCAGATACGTTTTAATAGGAGAGTAACTTTAGTTACTTTCGTCATACGTAAGTAGGGACTTAACAAAAAAAGAAACATACATGCACATATGTCAAACTAATAATGACTTATAGAAAAGTGAAGCAAATATCTCGATTTCATATAAAAAAAAAAACGGGTATATGGTTCAAGTCTTCTTAGCATTAGAAAAACTAAGTCACCTATGTCTCGAGTATTACTACATCAGAAATGTATGATATCCAGCGTACATTATGTTTGCCATAATTTACAAAACCTCTAGATCTCAAGAAGATTGTTAGATTGCAGAAACGGAATTCTTAAATAGCATACCTTAGCTGCTGAATAAAAACATCTACCTTATTTTTAGTTTTTTCTAGGCGTAATTGATAAAATACAGGTTGTTAAGGTTCATGAATACAAATGTAAAACCCACTAGCTAAGATTTTGCTAGCCCGTTGGATACAGCGCGATGCACCACTAATGAATAAGTTTTACTTACTTGTATGGAGGTGTTGCATAAAAAATTTCGAACAGGTTCTAGTTTCACGGGTCATCCAGGGAAAACTTTCAAAACTTGTTCAGTCCACTTTAAGTCAGTTGCCGAAAGTCAACGAGGCATACGCACTTTGACCTCATACTAAGTTAAACAACGGCAGCACCAGCTTTCTTGGTGAAGTTTTTAACAATAATAACAAAGTATTCTATTATTTCTGCACATTTGAAAGGCTTGTCGGAGCCTAAATGTCGAAGGTCAACTTGAGTCTAAACTTGTCACTATTTTCTTCCAATCACTATTAACACATCCGTTTGTTCGCTGTGGCTATTCGCACATCACACTCGTTTACAGGAGCCCGAAACAGGACCTCGTAGCTGATTCTCACGTGCTCGCTTACGAGGTCCTAAATAGGTCCGTTGCTGTTGCCGCCCTTCCTCGAGCAACGTAACAGGGCATAGACCTGGTCGAGCAGCGACGTACCCTTTCTGCTCGTGGCTTCTTGCGGCCCGCGCCTACCGCTACGATCGCCTATTCTTATAACAACAGACACAGTAATGACCACCCTTAATAGGGACAGCAGCAGCAGCAGCAGCCAATAACAGCCTGGTACAATCAGTCGGCGAATCTCTCGGCGTTCTCGATGTTGCCAGTAACAATGGTATGGATGGTCATGATCTCCGCCGGAATGAACTGACTTCCGTTTGTTCCTTCAGGCGCTTTTCCCGCCACCACTCAAGCAGCTGGCCAACGCTGATAGTCAATTGCCGATTGCCTGTCGGCTGCAGCATTGCCACCGCCTCTCGCAGGCGGCTACGCAACGGAGAGCTCTTTCGCTCAAACGTTACGCTCACGGCGTTCGTCGCGGCCGATTCCTTGAAGACCAATCAAGAGCGCGCTTTAATCGAGGCGGAGCCAATATGTTGCGCCGCCCAGTGCGCTCACACGGACACCCTGGGAAAGAGCGCATGGTGGAGCGACGAAGCCACCATGTCAACATACGACCGCCGATGTTGAACTGGGTGGGATTTGATGCTCGGCCATGGGCAGCGCGCGAAGATCGAGTCACGGCAGTGGGTCCAGGCTGCTTGATGGGCACTGGCGAACGGATGGGTAAAACCAAGATGGAGAACATTCGACCGAGTGGTGGGAAAAGAAGTAGTAAAGCGTGAGTAAGCAAGAGAATATAAGATTAGTACCTTTGTAAGCTGAGGTAGACATTGAATGTTGGCCAAATCGAAAGAACAAGGGAACTTCATCAAATAGACACAGATAGAGTACTATCGCATATCACCAGACACTGAAACAAACTAGGCTGGTATTAGGATATGGGAATTTTCATAGTAAGATGCTTCTTTAATTAGCTGAACAGACCGAAACTTGTTTAGGGTGTTTAAAAAATTATTGTCAAGTAGCAGTATATTGTAATTTGTGTGTATTTTGTAGTTTATGCGGTATTCCTTTTATTACAGGACCAGCAAAACGATGAATGAGAGAATGGTGAAATCAATGCTTGTATCTTATCATGCTCTTTGCTACATTAAGATTGTTAATGCATCCCAGTGAAGCTACAAGACCAAAATGATGATTATTATTATTATTATCACGATTATAAATATTATAATAATACATCCATTCGTTCAATATATCTTAGTATTTAGTTACAGCTTTCTTGAGAAGATTCCCACGGACTCACTGAAGCGATACGAAACAACTCCAATTTCCCATTGTTATACGTCTCCCTTCAGTTTCTTTTTATGATTGGATATTTATACCGGATCTTGCCAAAATTAGTTATATTGATCTTGCTGAAACTGAGCCGAAGGCCTTGCGTCATTATTATTGTAAACTATATGAGACAATCTTCGCGTTTGACCCAAGATCGACGTTGAGGCATGTCGTGAGGTAACTACGCGAAATCCATCTAAACTTCCGCTGTTAAAATTCCAACCTCGTTATTATTATAATTACCTTGGCTATTCCCCATTGACTAAACCTGTATAGCACTCCAGTCATTAGAAAGAGCTAACCGAGCAGTACTGTGTAATGAGGCCTTCTGACAGTTATCACGTAAATGTCCAAGTTTTATTTCACGGTAAAACAGACTGACGCATCGTCGAAAACTACTCGATGTTTATTTGAATCACCGAAAAACCATTTCTAACCTAATATCGTAACATAGGGACAACATCATTTTGCGAAATCTTGAAAACCCCTTCGACGAAAGATTATAGCGTTTTAGGCCGCTCCTGTGTGTAGCAATTAAACGCCTCAAACGAGACCAAATATCGCTTTCAATCATCCATAGCCTTAGACTTTGCAGCAACCGTTTTCCGTGGCAATAATTATATCGTGATTCAGTTACTGCGTCATATCGATCAGAAATGGCCGTGTAAAGTGGGCTACTATTAAGTGAATTGGGTTATATTTATTACGAATGGTAGTTGTGATGCAATGTGAACGCATTCAGATATGGCTCATTGAAAAATACGTAGAGATACATCAGCTGACAAGATGTAAAACTGTAGAAAGCCAAACACCTGCGAAGGAGGTCAGGTAATGATTTTTTTGTAACGCAAGGATCTAAATCCTTCGGTGACAAAATAAGCCAACGATAGCTGTGGCACAGGTCAGTTATAAAATAGTGCTCAATTAAAAGAAACTACATAGCGTAACCATTAAGTTTACATGGTTTGAAACATTCACTAGCCCAGCATCGAATCTGCGCTCTTCTTTTTACAACTACGAGGCCGTACTCGTGCTCCACGTCAACATCGGGAAATAAAAACTGGTTAAGCATGTTAGCAGCTTACAGAATTTATGTACCCATGGCAAACTGAAACATTTTAAGAAATATATTTAGGAGACTTTTAAAGGTCCTTTCATCGTTAACCGATTTTCACTGAACCTCAAGTGGTCTATAACTTTCGGGGTAGTTCGTGTAGAAATAGGTAAAGTTGATGTAGGTGTACGAAGACTCAAATACGTTCCTAATGATGCCAAGTCTAGCGGTTGTAACCGCAAGCGAATTAAACCTATCACAGTAGAGCTAATGGTCTCTATTGAAAGGCTAATAGGCAGGAAAGACAGGACATGGCTGAAATTCTGCATACAAAACTGATGGCCTTATTCCTAAAAGATGAAGCCGCACTTCAGCTTAAACCGCATACAAAATCATAGCACGGTTAGTAGCCGAACACTTATAATGCGCATATACCCCTCTGGCCCTGATACCGGTGATATATGGATGGTCTCAAACAGAAAAAAGGAAGGGCACAACGCCGAGATTTGATGGCGGCGGATAAATACTCAAAAAGCAGAACGTAGTCAACGAAAGTGGAAGATCGAAACAAAGTCCACTCATGGGATTGTCATGGGTTTGGGAGCTACACGCCTGGGTTAACTGTGGCAAAGCACGCATGCGTGGGAATGTCTAATCTTGGCATGACAAAGGCACCTTCAAAATCAGGGGCGTGAACTAGGTCAACAAAAAATTTCAACAGAATGAGCGAAATGATAGTGAGACATCGGTTCGAAGTTGCAGAAGGAGCGTGATAGCATGTAGAATGGGAAATTCGAATTTAGAAAGAGGAGATTGTCACAACGAGCTAAAGTTCGAATCTTATACGGAAGGAGTTTTCAAAAACTCGACAGTACGTCTACATTTTCTGTAGGCAGAACAGTAGGGCAATGATTTTGAAAATTTAAGATAATTGTCGCGTATCCAGTTGCAAGCATGGACAATGTAGACGACAACAAAAATTCTTACAAGATATCTACGCAGATTATATAGACCAAAACAGCTGTTCGGTTAAAAGTAAAAACTTACCATTGAAATCGAGCATCTTCAAAAAATATAGGTCTAGTACTGCAAAAATACGAGTTTGCTTAATAATAACAGAGTACAGAATTGTATTGCCGGTATATAATTAGACAAGCGTCAACATTTTACAGGAAGAAGATACCCAGCTTGTAGAGAGACCAGCCCTATGTTACCGAATTGATCTCATCAATACCGCCCTTCTAATGACCAGCGAATGAGCTTTCCTTCATTAGCGCCATTCTGACGCACGGAAGTTGTTCGTAAATATGAGATATTATCCGTATCAGATTGTTTGTCATCACCAAGTGATTACGGGGCCTCTGGTCTCGCGGCATTGTTTCGTCTCTGCATTGCCACAAAACGATGGATGTACAGGTGAGTCCTTATCGTTCTACCATTTTATCCCTTCGACGATATAACGTTGACCCGTGAGAGCTGCCGCAAAGTGTGGGAACGATTCATTAGCCACAAAAGACGATGTCCAAGCCTGGCAAAATGACTATATTCGTCGAAAGTAGTTATTAGAAAGTTTAGAACAACCTCCTGGTCCTTTTGCGAAGTGATTTTATGTAAAAACTGTGATAAGATGGCAAAAGCTAATCAAGTTTGAAGGTAGCTGATCGAAGTCCTTAAAACGTCACAAAAATTCATACTATGTGCTAACGATGTTATAGTACTTCACCCTGAAAACGCAAACTGTGATATCGTTCAACTTTCGCTTACCTGAAGCTCTCGTTTGTCCTGTTGCGTGACCAGCTAGGTCCTCTAGCAGAACTCGTTTGTTTGAAGCTGTAGCGGGAAGTTAAACTACAGTGTGTTTTTGTACAGAAAGTTCCAAGCCCATGTCGACTGTAACACACAACTTCGGAAACGTTTTACTACGCTTTACTAATTACTATACTAATATATATATATTAGTGAAATAAAGTGATGCAATGCTGAACATCTAAAATCGGCTGTGATCCCCTAAAAATACAAACAACGATTTTCCTTGTCTATACTCCGCCTGTTTTTATTGCAGTTAGTGACTTTATCGAGGTATGTTCTACTTGTTTTAAATTACGTATTTCTTTTTTTTTACTGAATGAGCCCGGAACTATTCAACTGTTGTCCTATCTACACAACCTAACCTGCCACAGGTTACGTACTCCAATGAAAATTTAATGGAGCATGCCTGTATTATACTCATCGAAGCTTTTAAAACTCAAAAACAAGAGAAAACCTGCCAACAACAGCCGATCTAGTTCCATCACCTTGGGGTTCCCCTATATTCTAAAGATTATGCTGTATTTACTTACTATGTTGCATATGTCGGATATTTAGATATTTCCATCGGGGTATCTTCGTTCGGCCGTATTTTTTTATCAATTTCTTACATTATTTGTTTTCTTTTCGCGTACGTTGCCTCTAGAGCTTCGTTTATAATCTCCAAGCGTTGCGGATAGGGCAGGTGCAAATCCGACCCCAGGACATTTTCTTCGTTGGTGTGGTGCCCGGAGCAAATGATTCCGGACATCATGGTGCCAGACCGCGATGTAGCACCACCGACCGGCTGCAACACCAGTCAGTCTCAAAGGTCTCGGGGGTTGAAGTAGAGCAGAAACTTTCGACACAAACGATCGAATTCTTAGTCGCCCCATAACCCCACCTCTGGGGGGTAGCGTTTGTTCTAGTAGGCAGTAGCAGGACCGACCAAGGCGATTTCGACATTGATATAGCTTGTACTAAGAATAGGTGTAAAATAAGGCCGATGTTAGCCAAGATGATTGCGTTTGTTTCTCGAAGAAGATGCAACATGAGTTCGGCGTCTTTGAGTAAAGATAAAGTTCATATCATGCTGACCCTGTTATTGAACAACAGGAAACGTGGCATGCCGGGTAAGTACGAGCTGATTTTTCGCTAAGTTGTCGAATTATCGCTTTCTGAAGGACGAATCAGCTAGTAATTTCAATAACAATAAACAGTGTTGTAATACCAGCGTCAAGATCACTTCTAATAATACGTATGAGAAACAATTTATAATAAACGCATATTGAACACTCTACAAAAAACTAACTGGATTATCCAGAGCCCCCAGCGTTGAATTGCATCGAATGAAGCGTTTGCAAAAAATCATAGAAACCGGACGGTGTTCCTTCCATTATATAAACTATATAGAGGTAATCCTTTTTGTCTCCCGTTATAAACAGACCGTGTGGGCGGTATCAACCAGTTCGAAGTTCAAAATCACCTAAACCTGAAGCTGAACGCCTGACAAACTGAAGGGACGGCTGCTCCAGACGTTTTAGATGTATGATTGCCTAAAGGTGCTCGTCACCGCTGGTTACCCCCGGTGAGTGGCTGGTGCAAATTATTTATTGGTTTCAATTAGGTACGACTTCTCTAGATACGAATTCATTTAGTGCGGTGAAATAGCGAAACGTGCAGAGTCTACGTGCGTACGACTGAAGACGTAAGTAGCCATGAATCGTCGTAAGGGTTGGAGGAATGGAAACAATGGCGAAGCTTCAAAGCATTTGAAAACGACACACATGTATATTAATACAGTTCTCTCGATGAGATGACATAATAGATATTTTTACAGCAGGCTACCAATGGAATGGTTAGGGGTCTAAGCTGTAACAAGTGAGAAAGAAATAATTGTATATGTTGTTATTATTATTATAGGTATTATATAGATTACAGCCAAGGCAAGAACCAAGGACAACCTGAATGCCGAACGTTAGACTTGATTTGTCAGACGCTAAATCGACCTCAAACGTCTTACGTTGGTTCAATTTTAATACAATTCAGAAGGTGCATTTTCATGTTAGTTTTTTAGTATTTCTAAAACTATCGTTATCTACCTGAAGATAAAATTTCAAAAAGGATCACATCCAGTTTTAAAGGAGCGCTTGAAAGCAAAACATTGACAAAAATCGTCGTAGGCGCGTCGATGGCAAAGTTCTGTCTATCGGCTTAATTTGAATTTTTTAAGTGAGTATAGTGTAGTTTATGCAGGTACCTGTGCGAAATAAGCGAGTAACTGTTTGCCGCTCTTTAGAAAATGATATGACGTTATAATCCACTATAAACATGCACCATATTTAGGCCTTTAAATGGGGAAAGCTTCTTTTCGTTGCTGGGCTCAAATATGGTCTTGTTGCTTTTAAACTAACAGTTACCGAATTTCGATCGACATTAGACTCTTTGAAATACTATGTTCCCGCACACCTTTCTGACGGGCTCTGCTAATGATAATTAAGCCGGTGTAACGTTTTGAGCATGCACTACTTTCCTCTTTGAAACAATGATATGATAAAGATTGCTTGAATCTTCATCGGGAATGGATCTGCGAACATCGTCATCGTTATGTGTGTACGTACACTTCAGTTTCAACTTGAACTTCCGATGAGGAGACAAAGATCGAAGTTGTATAGCCCAGCTGAACCACCACGCTATAGAATAACAATCAGTAATGCAAGAAAAGTAACGCCGCTCAAGTGACATTTCCACTTGTTATATATATGCCTGTATAATTAACAACAACAAGAATAACCATATATGATTATTGTTATTGTTGCCGTATGGGTCTGTTCGATGTCCCCACACGAAGCTTATTTATGTATTAACTATCAGTCCTGACTGACACGAAACAGTTAGAGCTAAAATTGTTCGGTGAAGGATACCCAAATTGAAAATAGAGTCATCATAGTAGTCACGGTGTTAACTTGGGCAGAACAATGGATCCAAGACAATGTCCACTGAAAATGGGTGAAGACAGAAGTGGCTTCTGCATGTTTCAGTATGAACAAATCGCCGCGGGGGTAACATTGTGCCCATCAACGACTATCTCCGCTGTGGCCCACACTTTTCCCGCGTCATCGCAAAATTCGCTATATATTGCGACTTCTTCCTCAAGTCCAAGTTATAAACACGAATACGACAACAACGACATTCACCAGCTTAAGTGTGTTTGGCTTTTGCTTGCAGGCGACGTTGAAGCCTCGCGAAGCTGCCTTAGTAGATTTCGTTGAAGAATGGACAGGCATACAGGTGAAAATGTTCGACGCTGGCCGGATGCCTACGCGTCAGTTGTCCTGATGCACTGAACGCGGAGACGAGCAAGCTACTCTTAAGGCCGTGTGAAAGTTAAACCTAAATGCCGTGTATTGCGTTTCTAATCCAATAGGATTTGGTAATCATGATCATAGCAGCAATATATCCAAAAAAGACAAACAACTCGATCTTAGGAATTGATCTCCTCGAAAAACGAAACTAAGTCCCCCTATTCATTAAACGTAGGCCTACTCTCGTGAGACTAAAATGTTCAGAATGAAAATGAAATGAATTGCTGGTGATTAAAAGTTACATAAACACGTATCTAACTCGTGTCTGTGCACGTCACATTTGTGATAAGTGACAATCTAACAGGCCAGTAGCAGTCACACGCGATCGTATAGTAATAGTGAGCCGTGAAAAAACAACCCTCATACCAACCGTAATCGGGAGCGTTTTTCCCTATTGGTTACAGACAATCTTGCCGCCAGCGATACGGTACGTTATCATTGACTCGACTGACGGCGTAGCTGCAGAGGCGCTTTTAAGTTTGTCGTTCTACTTGTGCTCGTGAATATTTCTGTATTCGCCCCCGTCTATGTATCCTGATATGGCTGGACATGGACGAATCCAAACTCTCGCCCCGGCAGCAAACGGCATGTTGTTGCCACTGCTGATGCAGACGCCGTGAGCGAGGTGACGTGTGAAGTACTTTTCGCAGGCCTGCGGAACCAATCGAAGCCCGAAGCTGATAGATGCGCTGTAGTGCCAACGATGACGACAATTTGGACACGGGTAGAAACGGGGCGAACAAGACCTCCTACCCGAACGAAAGCAGTCATCGTCAATAGGCTGACAAGCGTCACACAACCGAGACGATTAAAAGAACGAGAGAGAGGACGTCACGCATGCTCTTCTCTCCCATCTGTTGTTGTTGTTACCGTCGTTGTTACTGTCGACAACCTGAAGCTGACGGCCAGAAGGATGATGTCGGCGATGACAGGCTGGCCGCCTACCGAGAGAACAATGGGAGAAGGTGAGGGAAATGAGGAAACAATTCGGGAGTCGTGGCTCAGAACGGATGGCATTTGGCCACGCGGCAGTGCAGCTGTAGCAGCAGCAGCAGCAGCAATAACAATAACGGCGACAACTGGGCGGTAACAGGAACGAGGTAAACAGGTGATGAAGAAAATGATCCAGTGCGAAAGGAAAGGCCGATGACGACAGCGAGAGCGGTGTCGCTTGGATGGACATATCTGAAGATCCGAACTGAGAGGGACAGAAAGCCGAACGGGACGAAATGGTAAAGAAACAGTTCGCGGTGCGCGACTCCGCCAAGAGCTAACAAGAATTGCTTTAACAGGTGCAGGAACGTAGACAGTTCGCAGGTCAACGACAATAGCTACAACAGTGGCAGATAGATGATGGTGCCGTAGTATCAGTGGCGGCAATCATGGTGGAAATGACAACGAGACAACTGTCAATAATTACGAAGTAACAAGCTAAAGTCGGTAAACAAAGAAAAGTAAGTTAGAAACGATAGATACAGATCACCTCTACGTGGATCTCGCTTATGCAGGTCAGGTAGAATAGCTTATGGGTGAGATTGGTCTCACTGAATTGGTTTCTTTCTCGCAAGCTGTGCTTGCTCTCGCGGCCATTGTAACGTGTGGATATTTTGACTGGCCGTATATAATCGACTTTCGATTAGGTATTATTATTTAAACAACGAGGGATTAAGTTGCTAGTTCTAGATTCAGGTTTGATCCTTAGACGAGACCCTTACAGCCCTCTAAATGGAACACATAAACATTTCTGTGGAAGAAATATCACATCGTCATCAGAGAATTGGCCAAACATATGATCGTTAAAACTTAATGGGCCCTCGTAAGTAATGACACAGATTCCGTAGGATCTTCTTCAGCACTCCGAAACCATCGGCGATAGTTTTCCATTGCCACAATGATTCTTCGGAAGACTGTTTAGAGCATAGCAAAATGACGAATTTAGACAGATTTGATTGCTCCAATCTCTGTAATATATTGGGAAAAAAAAAGCACCAAACAAATAGCAAATAAGTGTGTATTGTATGCGTTTCCATAGGCCTGAGTCGATTAGTTTGTTCAAAAATGTGAAGCAGATCTTCGTAGAAGATAACGTATTCTATGTATCGTTATAGTTGAAGAACTATAACCGTGTGCATACTAGAAAAACCTCTGACGATATGATGGAGCTAATAAGACAGCGTGATCCACAACACAAAACCACACAACAAAGCTCAACCATTAAATGAGCTGCTATGATTATTATGATATTACATGCTATGCAGTGATTTGGATAGAGATGGGTCCGTGTAGTTCGGTTTCATTGGATAAACTTGCGAGGCGTCCGAAACAGATGCTCTAGCGATGGCATGAAAAGCGCTCGATTGATTTCAGGTGGTCTTGAAACGTCTAAAGGCTGGGCCGAAGTTTACCGTTTTATAGGAAATGTCAATATGCACAACTAAGATCTATCTAGAGTATCTAGCCAGCAGAAGTGTTTAATGTGTTTAAGTATAAAAATTCGAAATACGAAAAGTTAGCGAGCTTCTTCTCATTTGTCGTTTTCCTGACATTTCAAAATCGCTTTCTTATCCGTCGGACTATTAAACTCGGCCTAGCTGAACATTTTTCTCAACAATTTGGTGACAACAGTTGCGATGCCTTCGTAAAGATTAACAGTCGGTCCGGCTACGGAGAAAAAAATTGAAAGTGCTTTAAATATGGACAAAGCGGTGAAAGAAGGCTCCTTCTTCGATTGTAAATATTTCGGCACTGTAAATACAGGTAGGCATTTTTTCCCCAGCCATTTTACCGTACGCTTCCTGCTTGTAGAGTACATTAAAAAACGACAGTTATCAGAAAAACAAACGACCTCTATGGCTGCCATTTTTACTACTGATACTTGTTATTGCTATAACAGTGTTGTGTTGCTCTATCGGCCTCCCTCTACTGTGCCGATCAGCATTATTGTCAAGCGGTTTTCAGCAGCTCGAACCCCTTTTTCCCTAGCTTCTCATGAGAATGAGAAGCTTACTACGAATACCGTTTTCTGTTCACACACACACATTGTACTCATATATATATATATATATATATATATACCCTAACACAGCCTTCAGTTGTTTGCGGGTGCCGCCACCTACCTTATCACAACAAAATAACTATCGCACAAGTTTAAGGATCAAACTCGACGCCACCGCTGCCCTACCTGCGTGGCAACAGCTCATTCGCTGACACAAGCTTGATATTAAAAAATAGAAAGAAGATTATTGATTTTGGTTTTCCGCTCTGTTACATAGATACTAATGGAGATTTAATGGGCTGCAAAATGCTACTAACTCTCTCAAGACTTAGCTAATCCACTCATCACTTTGACGTATGATGATGAAGGAAATTAAGTCTATGGAAATTTTAAACACTTAATTTTTGTATTTAGCAACGCTGTCGTTATTCTCGAAAGTATCACATATTCTTTTACATGTAGTATATGTCTTGCCGCCAGTGGTGCCTATTTGTACGTCTAGCGACAGGGTCTGTTTTTAATCGAGGCGCGTAAATCTGATGACGTCGGCCAGGGGCCGACTCGATCCTAGCACGTTTGTTAAACATTTGTGCACAGACAGTACAGAACAAGTCAATTTAGCCAACTTCAAATATAAACCAAAGTACGATTCGAATACTTCAGCAACCGATAAAGCAGATCGCCTCTTGTACGTCAAACGATATTCGCCCTAGTAATATCAAGCCATTTTTTTTTACTTATTATACTTATACATTTTTTTTAATTACATCGATTTGTTCCACTTTGTGCGCGACACATATTGACTGGGACCTGAGTACTTACCGCTAACAACAACGCTTCGAAGTTCTAGCGGGCGCTCTAGCCGTTCGTTTAGCACCAATATCGTATGCGTGTTCCTGTAGAAACCTTGCTTCCAACCGTGACAAGTATCAATTAGTTGTGTATGTATAGTTATTATTCAATCGACTGATATCGTGTAAGTAGCAGATACCGTAATAAGCGTATTATGTTGACACACAAAACACGCGCGAGCTAATCAGTCGCTTGAGAACACCTATATGGAAGAGATGATAAGCCCTGCCGTGAAGATGTAACGACGAAATTCAATGATACGCTGCATAATACGATCTTAATTATAATACGTTGAACGGTATACTGTAATGGTAGATGATTACTTAATAAATAGCCGTGTGTCAGATATCGGATAGAGGATCACCGTTGGACGACGAGCTTGACGAAGCAAAAACTAAAGCATTTACATGTACGTAACCACTAGTAGCCTCAATAGTATACATAGAGATCATAGAATTTAGTAGAACCGACCGAAGCGTCAATGGAACTCGGCTTTCGCTTTATTTCTGACAGCGATAAAAGAAAGATGGCTCTTGTCAGAGCGGACGAACTACGAAACGAGCAGAACGCCTTCATCATAACCATGTTTCAACTGGCGCTGACATCGGCGCAGATTATTAACAGCGAAATGAAGAAGTTGAATGGCCGTATTTACTTCTAGGCAAAGGTAGATAACAGTTATGAAGTAGAAGACTTACTTACGCAACCGTCGGCATCGATCTGGTCATCGGCCGTTGATGTCTTCAGGAAATGTCAGACGGGCTATTTCAGATTCCCTTCAGTAGACCATAGTAATGGCAGTTGTACCTTGAAGGATCGCCGTCTGTCTGAATTAGAGGGGTACACGTACTGTACGTCACTGACCAGATGGGAAGTTTCACTCCTCAACCGTGCTCGTTAATGGGGGAGGATTTACCAGGGCACATGTTTTTTTCATAATTCGTTGACAATTTACTAAATTAATAATCATTTGATAAATGCGCCAAAGCCAGAGATAGGCCTACGGTAAAAAAACACCAGTGCTCCTTATTTAAGAGTTTCGCCAGGTAGGGCAAGCGGCCTTGGAGAGAATCTTGCGGGATTTGCTATTTGTAAACAAATACAGCAAGCATATACAACTAATTTTGTGCTGCCCACAGATGTAGCAGACTGTAATATCAATGGTGAAAAAGCAAAGTTTTTAAACAATCAATGGAAATTTGTTATTACAGTATTTTGTTTATGTAAAATGTCGCATGAGAATCTTGTCCATTGTGTTCTTATGACAAATGGTTATGGGACGTTATCTTGAGTCACGTGAAGACGGGTTGTCTGATCCTCTTGGAATCTTGACCCGTTTGTCCGTATTGTCATTTGTCACCTACTACTATGTACGGTGCAGGGTTCAGCTGAACTTTATTTAGTATGTGTAAACTTCTTCAAGGTATAATAAAAAATAATTCGTTTTAAAATAGAAGTTTAATGCCCACCCCGAGAGGCAGTCTTCGCCAACAGCTAGGGCTGTACAAAAATTGTAAAGAATATAAAAAGTGTGCCGCACATCGTGATACCTGTCAAAAGCTATACTTGATGTTATCGAACGATCGTCATTGATTCACCTAGTGAAACCCATGATAGTTGCTCCCAGTATAAGATAGTCTTAAATCACGTAGAGAGGATTTTTCTATATTATGCTATCTTCTATAATATGCTAATGTTCATATATAATATGATTAAAATACAATAGTATAAAAGTTTTTGGTAACGGACTTTTATGATCCGCTCTTCTGCATATCTGCCGGGTAAAGGCTGGCAGTTTAAGAACACTTATATACTTAGCTAACACTTGATGAATCGGCTGACCAGTTGCATGATAGAACGGTAAGTTCCCTGTTCCATTCGTGTAAGGTCGCGGTTTTTGACAAATTTCAGTTTTTTTTGGAAACGTTCATATTCATTTCTCATCTGCAATGCGAGAGTGTCGTATTATTGCCAATACCATCGGCTATCTAGTTCAACCGTTCACTAAAGTTACTCATTGATTTAGCCTCAAGTTTAGATAATTATTTAGCTTAAGTTACTTGTCTATTAATACTTGCCTTATGTTCCGCTGTGCAAACGCTCGTAGGTTCACGAACAAACTGGTGCCATTTCTGTTCCATGAACTTTAACATACAGTTGATTCATAGCCTTGTAGCAACAGTATTTAAAATTAGTATTGTCGTTGTTACCTGGATAAATATGCCGCTTATTCAAAGCACGGATCTGACTGGAAACATTTGCGTCGAACGCTCTACGATTCAATTACCGTTCAAAGAGACGTACGGTGATGTGAGAAGCAGGGATTGAGCATACTCTCTAGGTCATCGACTCGTTCCCAATGGATGATACCGCATGACTCGATAGACTAGCGACGGCATCTACAATGGCGTAGATAGGAATAACCACAGTAACAGTCAACCAATCCCCCTGCCGCCTGCGAACGGAACAGTCGCGTCAACGTTTAGTGGTGCCTGGATCACATTTGAATGAACAAATGAATAGGAGGCGAGACAAGGTATAAAAAAAGCAATTTTTCAAAAACTACTATATACCGCTACATACTCTCGTTTGCTTGTGTAGCAGCAGCAGCAGCAGCAGCAGTCATAGTAGATCTTGAGTCTCTCACCGAAAACCGCGGCAAATCATACGGCGATAAACGATTCTGCTACGCTCGATACGCTATCGTTACGGCGTCAAGCTGCTGCCACCGACCAATTCAAAGCTGACGAAGATTCGAAGCCACTCCTCAGAGCTAGGCCAGTCAGAGCGGGTGGCGAATCCAATCACACGAATGATTCTTTTTCAACGCGTGTCTTCCTTGTTGTGTACCAATTCTCTTCATTTTCCATGGTGGTCTTGGCCGGCACAACAGTAGACAGTGGTGATATTGACGAAGACTCTTCTTCTGCAGGATATCGTCGTTGCCCCTGATGCTGCTGCTGGCCGATTCATCGATTCGTCACCTTTCGGCGATGTCGTTGATCGTAGCCATTCCGACCCCGTTGTTGTTAACGTGGCCACTGTTACTTATGCTCCTGCCGACGCTTCTGCTGCTGTTGTCATGGTCGTTTTCAATTCATTGAGATTTTCCGCTTCGTAAATTTAGGCGGCACCAGCAGTCACTGCCGTTCAACTTCGTTCGAATCGTTGTAACTTTCAAATTGTTCCGTTGCTGCTGCTGGCCGAATCAGCCGCAGCAATAGCTATAGCCATGATGTGGTATTGTGAAGCTACTCGGCAGCTGTCATCCGCGTTATTCGTATTGACTCGCGACCTACTGCCTGTAGTTGTATTTGTCTGCGTGTAACTGTATGTACCTAATCGACGTACAGTGGTCCGGTAATGATAAAAAAAAAAAAAAAAGTAAAAATAAACTGTATATTTTCTTCGCAGCGCTTGTTGTTGTGTAGAGATGAAATTTTGACCGATTTTCTACGCCTGTTGCAGCGGTTCGTGATGGTGAAATGGATGCGCGAACCCAAACAGAACGAGGACCGAGACGCATGTTCGACGTACTCGTATATGGAGAAAAAACAATATGTGCAAAATTATCACATCCTCATTATTAACGTGAACAGCAACAACCGGAACAGGGATTGGCCATAACAATCATATGAGTGAAACAGAACTGTTTAAATGTATGACCGCCATCATCGTCGCGCAGAGCAGACGACATCGTACGCTACAAACGAAGAAAACATCCTCAATGTACTATGGAATGAAGAGGGCAAACAGCTGTTTTATACTGTTATTTACAGCATTTCTATAATAAAGGGACTACGTATAAAGATAGAAACGATTCTAGAGTAGCTGATATAGGACCAAGGACCGATAGAAAATAAACTAATCAATAGTAGTAGTAGCAGCAGCAGCATGTGGGATGTTGGTAAAGCTACCTGAAAATTGTCAATAAAGCTTAACAATGTGTTCTGGACTTATATTAGGACAAGGTTTTTCTTTTTATAAAAGCAGCTATGATTTCTTAACATGTGCATCAGAAAAACTGCTTTTTCTTTAACGATCAAACTTGATTTATGATCAGAGGGTCAATTTCCGCTATAGGTGATATATAGGAAGCACGTATGATAGGGTAGAAAACGTACAAATAGGTTCATTTGAAGCTATACAACGCAAGCCCTTCCCAAGATCAACTTGATAAACAGCTTATATGTGAATCCAGCTAAGATAGCTTCTGAATGTTATCTGCTCCTTAGGCAATCGATACGATCGGAAGGGCCCTTCGATCGGAAAAAGGTTACAGCCAACGTGATCATCTATTGTCCATATTTTAGGATAAATAATCGAAATTTCATTACTCTAGCTATCTAATGCCATTGCATTGTTTAGACTTCCGGCAATACTTCAGAGTTAATGAGTGCATAGATTCATCTGTGTGCTTCGCCAGGTCGCTTGCAAGCAACTAGTGTATCATAAATGAAGAAGTCTCTATTAACAGCGTAATTGCATAGACCGGGTGTTTCGTAAACTAATCCTGCCGCTTGTCACGGATACAAATTATTAACAAACAGTGTTAGACAGTGCATTGATATTTTTTAAACAACATCTTGTCTACGGAAAGGTTCTTGCAGCTTAACATCCGTAGTATAACATTGCGCGGTCGTCTGAACTTGAGACTAGCGTTATTTAACCTTATACCTTTATACCGTTCGAAATAGTGTTAGTTTAAATAACATTCCGATCGATAACATGCGCACACTCCCTTGTTCACTTTGGGCATAAGTAAATAAATAAATGCTTTTCAATCATTTACTCGTTTATTTTGTTGGCACGAATAGCACAAACGGCACCTCGAACGAAAACGCCTCGTTTGAGTTTTCACCTTCCGAACGAAGCGCGTATTGTCTGAGAGGCTCTTCGATTATTATCACATCAAACAGATGATCAATGGTTTAGGGGACGGCAGGGCTCCTTCAAAACACCGCAGTGCACTGGGACATTATGTTGTAACTGAGCGTCGACAATTGCGCATTAGAAACAACGTAATTATGCAGCAATTAGCTCATTTAATGAAATTATTAAAACATACTTTTTTTTTTATTTTATTAGGGGTTAGATGAAGAAACCCCTCTTCACCTGCGTTAAAATAGATGATAGTGAAAAGTGAAGCTTTTAAGTTTAAAGTAATTTTGAACTTACAGTTTAGTTACCCATGAATTTTGAAATGAAGGCCGCAAATTTGGCGTTATTGGCGTAGAGCTCAAATTCTAATTCGAGAAATACTCTCCGAAAGCTAAGCGACATATTGCGGTACGTTTTCATTGTATCATAGCGTACTCTTTTCTCCTTATAATCAAGCAATCTAGCGGAATTCGAGATGGTGCTAGTTCAGCTGACTTGCTATTTACCTAAAGGTCCGCGGAATTTCGACCTAAGATTCTAATATAAGGGCCCCTTTTGCGATCGGATCTGGATTTCAGGTCATTGAATTAATCAAATTTCGACGCCCCTATCTGTCCTTATCTGAACCACAGTAATTCCATTTTACCAGCATATTCGAGCTTTAAAAATTTTCAGAGTGTCCACTTTTAAATTAAAGCGTCCTGTATTTCTAAAATAGACTCATAAAAGCATACGAAGCGTTCAGTCAAAATAGGAATCAGTTGTGACTGCTTAATTAATCCACTATGAATTTGAATTTCTGATATACCCAAGAGCGTGAGAATCTGTCGCAATTGTTACATTTACATTACAAAGTAATTTTTGTGGTTCATAGTTCCTCTAACTTATGTTTCTCTTATATTTAGAATATTTTAATCTTAGGACTAATATATGATTAGTTTGGTGTTTGCGTTGTGTGATTGTCATGATTTGATGCGCCTCATCTATCGCAGTTTTAATTCTAGAAAGACCCGTCTATGGATTATTCGATCCCACTAAGATCTGTCTGTAATGGGGATCTCGGTGCGCACGCTGCTATCTGTCCATTAGATTTTCATATTCTTTTTGGCTAACCCTTAGCTTGAAATGCCTCTCGACTTCCGTTTCTCGAATACATACAAACACTACGATGGAAACCAGGACGTCAATGCGCTCACCTTTTCAGCCACGCAGCCTTCACAGGTACTTCTCCAGCTTTACCTCATTCTGTCTTTACTGAACATACTCGATTTAGGCTTAGCGAAGCAATTTCTGAGACGAAGCATTTGTGATCAGAAGTTTTTGCATTGCGAAAAGGAGAAACGAGGATAACGCAGAGATTACTCGTAAGAAAAACTGGTACAAACTCACAATATTATTAAGCATTTTCGTATCTTCTGGAGCACGCATTGCGAGTATAATGTTTACATATTTCGAGGGCGGTGACTTGTTCAATAGCACGTTTTTTAAATAAATGCCCTATAAAATACGTTTTTAATTGTGTGTCATTTCTGGTCGTTTGTTATATGGTCTGCTGAGAAGCTGGCCAATCGCATTTAAACGAACGTGCTTTATTCAAACTTCTAACACGTAAAAAATGCACACTTCAAAGTGCTCCAAACCGTTAAAGTATGCAAATACTATAAAGTGATTCGAATCTAAGATGTATTTATAGTAGCAGCTTAGTAAGTTGCAGATAATTAAGAAACATTCTAAAGCATATAGGAAAAAGCCCGGCAACAATTTTTTTGACCACAGCATCCTAGCTAACGCACTAAAATTAACTTGGTACCTAACACCTGCTTTTATATAGCTACTTCCATATTTTGAGACATCCCAAAAACTGTAAGAAAAATCGACTGACAGCCAATATCGAGTGTGTGATGCGAAGTATTCTTTATGGTCAACTTTGTTTTGGAAAGCGACCTTAGTAAATAATCCCAGAATTGATATATCTATATAATCAGCTATTAGGTAATACCAATATACGCAAGGATACAAAAAAAAAGCCTATTCTAGAATATATATTTATGTAAATTCGACTGAATTTCATGAACAAGCAAAACGATTAGAAAGCTCTAAAAAGTATGTTCGAGGTGCTACATAAGTAAGAAGTAATAAGCAGCATTTAGCAGTATCTCAGTGGACTTAACCTCAGGTGCACTTTAATGAAGCTGATGAGTGCTGAGAAGATTTACCTTCGAAAAGTGAAAAAAAAATCTTTCACTCAATTTTGAGCATAAAACACTTGGCTCTCAAAACCCGCAGATGATGGCAGATGGTAGCTCAATTCTTTCTTGTGAGATGTCTTAACTGTAAAATAATGTCAATGACTACGTATTGTTTATAGCTATATAAAAGTTATGTTACTTGTTGTTAACTTGTTTCCTTTCTTCTTCATATATAATACGATACGCTCCAGCTAGTCTGGCCATGGGCGTGATTTAAGCTCAAACTGGTGATTATTCCCATTATATGTCATACATCGTAGGCTAACCGTGCATCCTTACCTTTCATCGTCGTTTTGTTGTAGCCTTTTATTGAATTTTTCGAAGCTATCATAATTTGTTTTGCGAGTTTCATCTTGCTTTTCAGCGAACCTTGAAGCTTGACTGATTTCCTAGAATAACGAAGTTGTGCTCGCAATGGCGTGAAGTCTGTGTTCCAAATTGCTAAGACATGAAGATGCAGAATTTTGTAGCAGTGGTAGTTTTATCTCTTATCGTCAGTGCCACATTTCTCTCTGGATACAGCCAGCTTGTGGGCGGCCCACGGCATGGCTTCAAAGGACATCCATATTATGAGCAGGAAAAACTCGGAATGCGGATGGCAGGCCGACGAGTCGTGAAGCCAGTGGGGCCTCTCGGCTATGCCGAACTGCAGGCCGTGCTTCTTGCAATGGCCGTCGTCCTAATGGTATCCTCATGTTTGGCCTTCGCTTTCGGCCTACTACACGAACATGAGATGCAGGAGCATCCTGGTAATGGGGATCCTGCCAACATGTTATTCGCCGAACAGGCATGTAAACAAACACACAGTAAAAACCTATGTGCATATACACATACAATATCCTCGGACACTTCCGTGTTCTTCTTAATGCGAACAGTAGTGGGAATATTATTTAATAGTGTCAGTAAAACGGAGGATCCTGACATAACGCTTAACGGCTTGATAATATAATTGGGCGGTATAATTCAAAATATTTCTTGGCGTGGAGAATACAATCGAAATTTTGAGAGCAAAGAAGAGCTCGACAGAACTATGTTATGTGATTTTGGTTTGGCCAATGTTTGGTTTGGATATAAATAGTGAAATAGATGTGGTACAACGTGGTCGATCGTCACGCAAGCAGTCCATCCAAGGCCCCGAAATACAAAACAAAAAGCGGTCTTTGTTATTCGTTTCTGACAGGAAATGTTAAGATTTTTAGATATGATAGCTGTGTTCCAACTTCATCGTCTGCACAGTTTTCAAACAAATGCTCTCGCAGGTCCGAGCGCGAAATCTAAAACATCTAAATCCACATCAGTAGCTTTACTGATGTTTAACGGCGGCGTTGGACGTGAAGCTACGTACACATTTTACATAACCATTTCGGTTTTCGTTTCCTGACAATAACTTTACTTTATAAAGTGCTTGATCTATATTGGAATGTAGAATATCCACAGATAACTTAACAGTTTTGCCTTCTCACTTATATGAACTATTAAATATTAACGAGTAACCTGTTACAAGCAGTTTTGTTTTCATAAAAGGAATTCGGCATTTGTTTTAGGCAAAAGATCCAATCGAAGAACCAAGCGGCGATCGAAATAATGATGCGGAATTCGATGGAGATAACGGTATCAGAGAGCGTCGGGGATATATCGTTCGATAGAAACTACTATAATTAGAAAAATTAAAAACAACAAAATTAAAAACTCTAAAAATAAATCGATTAGTTTATGTTGTTTTGACAATCTTTGTTTAATATTATGGCATCAATTCAGTTTATGCCTACAGATAATTGGTTCAAAAGAAACTACAGTTTCTATCCCTATAAATATTAATAAAGTAGCACTAAAAGCCGGGCACTCTACGTGGTTTCTATAGAACCTATAGAACAATAGAAACAGTTTAATCATATCAAACAGAAAAAATCAATGAGAGTATGCATTTCAAACAAAAAAAATTGAAGGCCCGATGGTTTTAATGTTTGCTCGCAGGGGGTGAAAAGCTTTGTCCAGGTACATAAAGGAATTACAATGTTTCTCTTGTAGTTGCTTCCTATGTCTGATCTACAGATTAAAGGTCGCCAACAGCTCATGATACAATCTATTAACATCCTCTATTGAAGGTTAATAGACTTACTGGTGAACGACAATATTAGACCATGAAGCTGTTCATTACATAATTTGGGAAGTGTAATAAGGAGTTTTTTCCTTTAATTATTTCAATAAATCATATCATATTTGCTTGATTTGGACGTTCATAATAGGTGCAAATATTACGACCCTAATAAGGCAAAACATGAGTTTGTGGGCGGTTCGCAACACGTTTCTATCGCTGACCAATCATGAAAAGTAGCTAGTGGTTATCAATCATTCTTTGTTTTCTTTCCATCTTTCTAAATGGGTGATCATATCGTAATAATAGGAATGCGCGTGGTGTCTTCATTTTGCTAGTCCAATTAACCTCATTCAATCATCATAGAGCATAGTACAACAATTTTTTTTACCTCCAAAATGTACTGCGTTAAACAAAATTCTTTTCCATCGATCAGATAGCTATTCAGGTTAGTAAATGACGAAACAATTTTTGGTTTTAGACTGTGCATCATTTTATTCCAACATGACTGCTATCGTGCCGCAATTCGAAAAGCAACCTGTGCTTTTTGCCTTCAGTATCGGTCATAATTATTCAACTGCTCGAAATTATGACGGACGATTGACTATAACACAAGCTCAAGATTGTTGGAAAATGAAACGGCAAACATTTCCCCGAAAATAAAAAGCATTTTTCGAATTCTGAAAGAAATGCTCGCAAACAGATCTCCCTATGGGTCAGCGGCGTTCCATATAAGAAACTCCTAATATAATCCCAAGAGAAAAGCCTCTTTAGCTCGGGCGGTCGTGGCGGCTATGCGACGGCACTTCCTAGGACAATTTAACGACCTCTGTGTCTGCACTATACGATAAAAGTGCGCTTGGGCCTCATTATGATGCAACCATACTCTGAATTTCGAAACTTTTATATATTAAGTATAAAAGTTACAAAAAAAAATCGATTAAGATATATTTATATGCACATACGGACTTTAGCCTCTAATTTATTCCGGCACAAAAAACAAGTCTTTATGGCGAGACACATTTTTCGGAATTTGAACGATCGTCTGTTTTTATACAATTTTTAACCCTACGCGAAGTGTCAACGAAATTAGAAAATTACTTTTTGCCTGAAAACGGTCGTTTGCATTACTCTTAGTTTTCATGCGACCTCTGGAATATCCAAGGAAAATTTCCATGAGGCAAATCGAGAGAGCCTCAATGGGGTACAGATTTGCAGGATTCAAAAACGTGTCAACATGACTCGTTTTTGCATTTTTCCTGCAGAAATGAACTTGTTTGTCAGGAAGAAAATACCAGTTACCAATTAACCCTGCCAGATAAGCTCTAATCGTTACTCTTCTCTATATCTTTTACGGTCTCTTTTTGAACCATTTCGAGCATTTGATTTTTTGAAGTTGTTGACCTGCTACTAGCCCAAAATTTGCTTCCGCTATTTTTTTTTTATGTAACGGATTTCAGCGACGTTTGAAGGAGTTTGCACCTATTAATATCTCTTGACGCGAGTTTATTATTAGAATGTTGTTGTATATTAAAGAAAGGATATTTCGAAAATGATCAGTGATTGAAGAACTGGGTTTTTGAATTGAAGCAATGATGAGCTGAAATTTAGGCAAATGTAAAAAATTTCTATGACTCTTTTTAGTACAGTTTTTTTTGAAACAAAGCATAAAAAATCGGCGAGGCAGCATATACACATATAACCGAAAGTTATATATATATATATAACTTTTTCCTTTTTAACTTTTCAGTGTTTTATGACTTTATTTATATATTCAACTGCCCTACCATTTTCTATCTAAATGCGTTTTGGGAACAGAAGACAACTATGCAAATAGGCATTTGCACCTAATTAAATATGAGAACCTAGTTGATGTCTCAGTGTAAACAGTTTGGTAGTGGCACGATCACTTGCACACACATTATTTACCATGTCATCTTTCAACTTATAAATGATTAACTTCCAGCTCCTTGTGCAGAGGATTATTTGTCGCCGAGCTACTTGTTATTATCGTCGTCAGTATCTAAACTTAAGGATGGTAGCGATGCACACATGTTGGGTATATCTTAATATTTACTGAATATAAAAAGTCATAAAATGAGTAACGTGGAGCAATGTTGGAATACATGTATCACCTGAGCTAACATCTAGCCGTCTAAGTGAAGACATTGTTTACTTAATAACAGTTAACAATATTTATTGTTTTCGCATGTCGTTGGAGGCAATTTTTATGGTTTCCTCCACATGGGCATGGAACAGGTTCATTCCGGATAGTTCTGCAGGGATGCTTGAGTGCTTCACGGAAGTACCTACAGTGCTACTGTGCAGGTAATGTATGGCTCTGCAAGCGATGTCCGTAGAAAACTAGATGTCGCGTTAAGCGACTTGTTCGTAGAATCCCGGTGTCGGACCCGGCCATTAATAGGACTTAGGGGTCCATTGGGTTGACTCTGGGCTGTGAAGTGGGCGATGCACATAGAATGGGGGAAAATTTTAGAATTCTTCAGCAGCCGCTAACCATCCAGTTTCCCGAGTCGCGCCAGAGGGTTGGTGAGATCCCAGCGACTCTTGTAGAGGATCTCATTGGAGCGGGTTGACTTCGATGAGTTGATCGAATTCAACGAATTCTGGCTGCCATGGAAGCTTTTCGTTGATGAAGTCGATGAAACAGAAGAGCTTGTTGAACAGGTCGACATGTTGCGGCTCCTCGTCGGTTTCTCCTCGACCAGGAAGAGGTTGAAGTTCTTCATAATGGGAACAAGAAAGGCCATCTTGATGTTTGCTGGATTTTGAAGTCGCTTTTTTTTAGATGAGGTAAGCTCGAGTAATCCTTAGAGGCTGTTGAGCGAATTGTGATACGTTTATTTCGAACCGGCTTTTATATTTACTCACGACAGTGACCACTGCCCTTTCCAAACGGCCGCGACACTCAAAAGAAGGAGTACAGAGACACCAGTCTAGACACATGTTGCCTCGCTTTTACCGCCTTTTACCATCTTTGCCGCCATCAGTGGCTCTGATAAGACACCCAGCACCGTCAACGCCTAGGCTATCGCCATAGCCGCCGCTGCGTCCGTCGGTGATCACAAGAGCGCCTGTCGGCGGAGATATCGTCGCGATCTAAATGCGCAATTTTGAAGAGTGTTAAGCGTCTCGACGATCTTAAATGGCGAGAAGGGTGACAGGACATGGTTCAGGACCTATGGCGGTAGAAATCAAGTCGCCACCTCACTATAGATCGTCGCTGGCCTAGCTGTCGTAGGACTGTGGTTTGTGCCGGCCGCTGCGAACAATTGGAATAGAAGACAAGGGCAGTCTATTAAACTGATATGATGGTTCGAGATGCGCTTCATGTTTTTATCGACTATATAAATCTAAAATATCGTGTCGTACACGTTATCCACGCTATATTCAGCTCAGCGTCTGGGCGATGTAACAGAGCAGCCCTACTTGAACGGCAGACACGTCCAAATGGATAGTATTAAGAAGTGCCTGCCTCATTGATTGAAGACAGCTTCGATGATTTCTTTTTCTATAATTTCAAATGCAACGGCTTGTTTGTATCTAGGCGTAGCAAATTGAGGACCAACAAGAAGTCTGCTACTCGCTTTGTCTGGTAGGGCTGTTACCGAGCGGATGCTCTTTTGTCGAAGAGGAAAAAGGCTATCGGCTATGCATTTAAATTCAACGCTGCACGTAAATATCGACATCGAGACACGATAAAGTCTATAAGACATTGATAGACACGAACATCACTTAAAAGGCTCTTTCTGGGCACTGTATTTTTTGGGATAGTCTACACAGAAGAGTCAAGAAAAATCCAGTTAACGCTTTCGTTTGGGTTGGGTGCTGCCATAGTGAACCGGACAGCTCCTTTCAAACCAATATGTGTTGATACAATTAGGTAACCAAAAGCTTATTTTAACCAAAACGCGCAAAATACAATATTATGATATGATACTAAGATTACGATATGGTGGAGTATAGAAAAATGGAATATTTGTTTTATGAAAATCACGCACTTACGCTGTACGATATTTTTACAACATTTAAAGACGACATATTTTGTTTTCGCTGGGCATAAAGCCTTCGGTTGGCTTATTGCTGGTACTCACGTACCTCAAATTTACACAGTATAAGCCAACCCAAGATACACCAAGCTACTATGACAGGATTCCAGCTAAGACGCCTTTGAAGTTGCAAATAATTGCCCATGCCAATATTTGATTTAAGAACCTCTTTACATGACAGGAGTAGCCGGAGGCATTAAAAAAACTTGCATAAAATACACTACCGCTCAGGTATAAATGAATAACCGGTAACTTCTCTGTATATATGTTAGTTTGCCCTCACGGAATGATAAGTAAATGCTTAAAAATTCAAATCATTAGTACATACCACGACCCTAAGTTATTCCTAGTCTACGTATGGCGTACATGCTTGTGAACTGAATATGCTTTTGATTACTAGACCATAGAGCAAAAGTCCATGTTAGGTCTGGTACGTTTGCAAGTTACCATAACACAGATGGAGTTACGGCACAGATGTGGAGTTATTGATGAAGATGACAATAGCCTAATCGTAAAAAAAACTGACCCAACTGTCCTTGCAGCAATAGTCACGACATGACATCATACTTTGTAACTACTTCAGGGTTTATCGATGTACCATAAGCATCATCTCGTCCATTGTAGATAGCGAGTGTGTACAAGGGGGTATGCAAAAAAAAAAACTACTTCATCGTTGTTACCACTTGACCCCCCCTTCCCCCCATGGGTTGTCACTGCGGAGAAAATATTTTCAACTGGACGCAGCTTGGCTTATCAAAGAAAATTATGGCGGAAGTAAGAGACCTCGTTTTCAGGCTAGAGCTCAAACTCAAAAAAACATTGCGAACAGAACAACAAGCAAAGTAAAAGATGGCGGTGGGATGAGGATTCTGCTGCATTTTGAACAGGTAAGCAGTGCCACCTCACGGATGGGTAAAGCATTGCGAACCTCTACTGACAAGGTTAAACTGTGGCCCAACAATGTACGCCTAAATAGGGCTGCAGGTGATTAGGTCCGACCCCTACATTCAGAAGGATAGAAAAAGCAAAAATATGTTAGAGAAGAAAAAGGTAGCATTTGTATCTAATGGACAGTTAGACTGAGATTAAAGTGCTCAAGCATTCACCACTAGCCTCTCTACTATAAGGTATAATTTAAATAACGTTACGCTTGAAAAATCAATTGCAATACGTTTCAGCTGTCCATCTGTTAGTAAATAAGTTTCATGTATGTAATGAATCTTATGTTACCATAAAGTTTTGAAAATTCGAGGACAAAGAGCATCCTCTGGCAGGCGTCTGATGGAATCCAACATGCTTTTAAACGATTTATATTGTAAGCCTAGCGCTAAGGCGCGATCAAGAAGGATCATCAAAAAGACGCACAGGTAGCCAGAATCCTGGGCAGAGAAGCAAGCAGGGTACATTCATTTCTATAACGGATGCACATCGTAAATAGCTAATGAAGTAATACGACTCATGAAATAATATCTCAAACTTCGAAGAATTCTGTAATTTCCCAAGTTCTAATACCAATGCACATCACACTACGGGGGCATATCTACAGCGTGTATTACGCTGCTGCAATAATTTGTCTAAAAGTGGAGTCTATTTGTATTTCTCGTCCGAAGCGTAACGATCCCAACATTGTTTCAGCCTGCGAAATTTTATTTGAGACAAAACGAGCCGAAACTCGTTCGGTGCACGCGAGCGGCTCCCAGGATCGCTGACAATAAAGACGAATTTTTTTTGGGTCCACGTTAGACTAGGTAGAAAAAGGTCAGCGCACACGTATACTCATACACTGCCAAACAGGTAAACAAATACAAGGCATCAACAAACAATGAACGAGAACAACTACGACATCATCCGATTGCTCTAATGATTCAACATTCTATTTTTCGTGGAGCGGTGCTAACGTCGATGCAATGACAGTAGAACTTTCACCGCATTGGCGTTTAATTCGTCCTGCCTGTACCTCGATCTATTAAACTACTCAAAGGTAACGCTATGCAAGTGATACTTCAAACATATTCGTGGTCCGTATTGACTTAGATAGTGGCAAATATGGGCATAATAAAGCATAGAAAAAAGCGAGCCCATAAACAGGTCCTCTGAAAGATTCAGCATGAAAAATCAATATCATTAGGTTTATGGCAATTCGTCTTTCAACAAATTCAACGGTGAGATCTAAATTCAACGTTCTGCTGTATTCTCCAGTTCGAATAAATAGCTTGTTTCACAGTATGTACCATAAGAAAACGCTTTTCCACAAAGTGTATAGAACCGAAGTGGAACTCGTTTTAGTGTGACTCTTTGAGTGTATATATATATATATATATATGGAAAACTTATGGTATTTCTCATTAATGGTAATTCAGCGCCGAAACTATGGATCGATACGCTACACTTAGCTCAAGTAAAAAAAAAACATGGTCAATCCCTTTATTTCCATTCGATCTGATCAACGACTCGATTCGTGGTAACAATGGGACCGATGGCCTAACGGATACCTGCATTCATACTCTTGAAAGAATTAGGTGCAATCAGTCGCTTAAAAATTGGGCTATTCTGTGTGTGTTGTGTCCAATGGGCTCAGTAGATGCCACAGCCTACCGCTGTAATTAAAAAATCAACTCATCGTCTTGGTGCGCTTCCTCTGTATTTATAAGACATCTTTTACACTGAGCCTGATATCTCCAAAAAAAACCAGGAAATCGTAACCTGTATGAAAACTGCAATCTGACGCTCGTTGGTTTGATAAAGACCAGATCGCGCGGTTTCATCTCTGTATGAAACCTTTTGCGGAAAGCAGTTTTTTTGTATTCCCTGGAGTTTTATATACGCGAGACTTAGCAAGAAAATATAGTCCTCAGTATAAGTTTCTATTATGAATTAAAACGTTCTTTTGAACTAATACAGTATACTTACAATATTGCAAACAACTTTCGTTTGTGTGGGAACTTATAGCTGGCTAAAAGACGACATAGCTTAAGATCTTGTTCTCATTACGCTGATTTTTCTTTCAGTATCTAAGGACAAAAGAATCGAAATGTATCCATACGTCTAATACAAACATTTTTCATTTGAAACTGAGTGAAGTCCTACAACATGGTGGGTCTTCTACGATAACGATGTTTTACTTTACTTATCGATTCCAATTATAAATCCACAGGAACTATATAATTTAACACAAATTTTAATGGTGAATTCAGACAATCAAGCTCTACCAAGTTTGCTAAACTTCTTGAATTTGTAGTAGAACTTGAAGTTTGAATTTGTAGTTCAGGGAGATGTTAGCCCTTGGGGCTTTGCTGATGCGATTGGAATTACCGGCAGTACTTGGAAGATTAGCTTACCAGCAATAACTAGTTATACCTTTTGAACGTTTTCTATGAACGTTGAACCAGCTAATTTTTATAGCTAACTAACTAAGGAAATAGAACGGACCCGCAGAACCCATTTTGTCTGCGATTCATTGAAGACATGTTGGACCTTCACTGATTACTTCGCTACTAGTAAACGATTATACTTCGCATCTTTTTTCGCATCGATTTTTGCAAGCTCCACTCCCCAAAAAATCATTATGTGATATTCTTTTGTTTATATTATGACACTACTCGAACATTTCAGTGTGTTATGTCCCTGTTCTGACAAGTTAAAAGGACAATAATCTAGACTACCTAGATAAGGTTTGACGACCCTGGTTCACAAGTGTCATATTAGCCGTCTTATAGGTCTTTATATGTAAAGTGCGTCAAGGAGTCCTAATTCGTAGAACGGAATGCCCCTATAATTATTTTAACGATTTCTTAAGACCATATGAACTCCTATGCAGTTGACCACTCGATAGACGGTCACTGCAAATGGACACATCTCGTCGCATCTGACAACTTTCGAAACAAGTTACCACGGCATGCAACTTTATTCCTCCATCGGAACAGCCAGATATTTGACCGACAGATTCGGTCGAAACGAATAGAAATGTATACGGTATAATGTTATAGCTACGCTGATTAAATTGCTTGCCATTTATTCGGGTAAGTGCATGCCTGTAGGTATCAAACGTATATATGAAGTCCCTTTGGTTTCCTAATAATGTCGATGTAATGAAAGCATCGTCAGTAGGAGTCTATCCAATTGTGAAGGTCGTGTGCTTATCTAACTAGCTTTTATATTATTAAATCTCTCATATTAGGTCTCCAAAACAAATTGTGTGGCATAACATAGAGTAAAATTTGCTATCGCGACATTCAACCATAACGATACTTCATAAAAGAATAGGCAGAAAGTAACGTAACAGGATATTCGCTAAGTGGTGTTTCACAAATCCCAATATTCACGGTGACCAGATGATTGTTTCCCATTTTTACAAACGGCACCTAGACAAAGATTAATACCAGACGTGACTTTTCTCTGAGGTTTCTTTCTACCTACATTCGTCGCCGGTAAGTACAGATCACTATTTGTTTCTGTGTCCGTTTCTAAGGCTTAATCGATTTTCCCTTCGCATGCTACAGCTACCTTATGAACCTTACAAAATATTCGACCTTTTCTTCTGCCTAGCATCACTGAACCTACATAGAAACGAAATGGCATAAAGTTACTAGTTGATTGCCAGCTGCTCTGTGTTTCAGGATAGGCGAATCGGTAAATCGATGTCGTTAAGATCGATCAATCATTACCGCATGAGACCCTCGTACTTAACTAGTTCATACTGTGGGCTACATAGAACAACAATGAAAAAAAAAAACGGTGTTGGCACTATGTAGAAAATAGATATCAGTTAGCATTGTCGTGTGGCGTCAACGGCATCCGACTTATCATTACTCAGTCGTACGTGTTTGATGAGACGACGGCCGGAAGCAGCCAAAGGAGACACCAGAAATGGAAGCGGTTATGGCAGACCATACAATTGGCAAATAAGCGATGGAGCACGGTGTCATTGGAAGTGAAAGACGACAAGCGTCCGTCTGTCAGCCAAAGGGTGAGTACCTGTTGACATTTCTATACAATCAAAAGCTACTATCAAGGACTACGGCGATCTATTAGACTCTATTTTGTTTTATAAGCATAGTTCTATGTCTAGTCCGATACCTTTACGGTTCTCCGGGCAATTAACAGTGACGTTCTCGTTATAGAAACCTGTCAATAGCGACGTCTATCATTCACGAAGCAGTATGGAGAAGGAAGGGCGTGATTTGCTTCAGGTACATGCGTTAGATTAACTAAATGAAAGGTATTTGTTTTGGAGAAGCACGTGGTAGAATGAAGATATGCCCTGATTCGCAGAGTCAAGTCTTCTTCAAAATGGCTCAAATGTTGACGTTCCGTGTCTTTAGTGCGAAGAACACAAACTTTAAGCCTCCTTCATTATGAGAGCCCATATCGTAAGGTTTTACAAAACTCTTCAATACACAGTATAGGGGAACTTGCAAGGTACACTTACATTAGAATAATAATTAATTTTTGCTAGGAAGTATCAATCTTATATACAAAAATCAATATCGTTCTCTATAGAGGTAAGAAAAAAAAGAGGAGGTAAAAAAGAAAAGTACCAATTGTAGTAAATGTTTTTCCTATTATAGGAGTGACATCAGTCTTTAGGGAATCAGTGGTTTGTGGAGCGCTCAAATCTAAAAGCTTCTTCACTGCAAGCCTTTTTTTTAGAGTCGATGTGACCGCCTGCTCTACTAACAAAACATAAAAGCGTAAGCCTTTCGATTTTCACTAGGTCACAAAGCACTCTTAAAAATATAAGTGGCTACGCCACTAGATATATATATATATATATATATATATATATATTTAGAAGAGGCACTCGAACCACCGCCAAGCTACTGTATCTCAAAACAACACAGGCGGGAGGCACAGACCGACGCCACTATGCTTTCTCACTATTCAGATGACAAAAAACCATAACTTCTATCAAAATGGCTTTCCCTTTGTGGAACTATAGAAATGTCTATTTGTGCTAGTGATTACATCCATTACTTTTTTACCCATCAATTCAGCGGCCAATCATGGGCGTGAAGGGGTCAGGTGATCAAGTGTTAAACTAACGACTTTGTTATGACCTGATGACAAGTAGTCCTCTAATGCACGCACACAATCAGCCAGGTAAGACACTTATCAAGATGTGTGCGTTTGTCTGTCGCCTAACTTGGTGTATATACGTTTTTGTCTCTCTCTCTCTCTCTCTCTCTATATTTGCCAGGCGCGCTAATGTTTCTTACTTGGCGATTTTTTTAAACGTGTTAATGAAGTTTCTTTGAAGTAAAATATGATACAAAATAAAGCCGGTTTTTCTTGGGTGGTCATACGAGAAGAATCTAAAGTGCATATAGCAATAGGTTCTTTTATTCAGTCTCAAGATACAGCGATCTGCAGATCACCAAAGGAATATTCGGTGTGTTAGTTGTTGAAGCTACGCCTAAGTTGATAAGTCAATCTAGGCCCAGAGGTACGTTGTCCGATGCCACTTCAGTTATCGTCTGTGTTTGTCAAGCATGTCCAATTGCGTCTGCTTGTCCTCTATAGCTTAGAGTTTGCCTAAAGTACATCGGAGAATCGTCAACGTCCATCTGGAACATGCGAAGGTTAGTATAAGTTTTGCACTGTTTGCGACACGTTACAGCTTTAAGGAAGAGGTACGATCCTTACCAGCTGCTACTGTCGCACCCGTAACATCTTAATTATCTTCCTCTCCCAGTTCGAAAGCCGGACATGCTTATATAGTGGAGGCCGTAAGCCGGTCGATCACTCTTAGCATAGGAAGTGGTCTATCTTGGGCCTTAAAAATAGAGCGAACGGATGACACGAGGTATGTTTGCGTGTTGATTATCGTCACGTAACATCTTCCCGTTCACCACAAACTACCACTTTTACTTGAAGAAAAACGTCGGAGCTTAGACTACTCAAGGAAGTCATGGCCCTCCTAAGCCCTCTGAAGAACTTCGACTTTCGCTGGATAGTCGTAGCTCGTTCGGAGGACCGACGAGGTCGTTGCGACAGCTCAGTATACCCCGTCCTTGTAAATGTCATCAATCTTCGTTCGTGCCGGGAGAGTCTGGGCGGAATATACCGCAGTAGGTGGGACCTGACTCAAAACATCGGAAACGCTCGTCGGTGACCCACTGTGCCGTGCAAGTGAAATGTGCACCGAGAGGACTCACATAGTGGAATCTATGAGTGCGGTTTCAGGGTTCAGTCATCAAAGTAGACCAACGGGGTTCAAAATTTAAACGCCTTCTATACGGTGGTGCTTTTCTTGATAATAAAAAAAAAAAAAAAAACGTACCTAGAGAAATTGCCTGCATGGCCAGCTCTGCGCTTTTGTGAAATTGGACTACGTGAAGTGATGCCGTAAAATCCGTAAAGTGAGTCCGCAACTTATGTTTCTGACTAAACATTCAAAAAACAAGGAACGAGTCCCATAATTTTCTAAAGACGCCCGACAAGAAATGTTGAATATGTTTACCGTTATTTAATGAATTCGCTACCAAATACGTGTCACTTCTATTACGTAAGCACATGCCATATTCGTTGCGGAAATGCCGAAACGTAAAGGAAGATGGCGTATAGTTAGAAGCCTCTCGGAACACTAGAAAAGGACCACATGTCAAATAATCAGCTAACGAATTGATAATAAACATTAAATACGAGTCGTAATTAACAACTTCCAGTTTTACGTGTAGTACTTCGACCAAGTTACGCAAATAAATGTATGTCAGATACGTTCTATTGACAATCAGTCTGTATTAATCAGTAAGATTCGTTCATTCATTGTAACCCGATCAATTAATAAACTTCTGCTGTGATATTGAACCCTCGGTGATCTAATTTGAATTTTTTAGGGCGCAAATAAGGCTTCGCCTTTGTGTAGGTGTCTACGATACTATGTCTGTATCCACTGCGAATAATAAGTGATAAAATTACTATGATGGTCGCTACTATGATAACACTACAATGGTAGTCGAATTTAGCTTAGCCAACAAAAATTAAAAGCAGACGATTATTAAACGAGGTTTTTCTCGCTAACAAAAATAACTCGTGATTCGCTGAATGAGAACTTTCGGAAAACTTCAATGTTTTATTCAATGAAAGCAACGCGGGAAGCAAACTAGCTTTCTCGGCAGTTTCTAGTTTGCAAACGCTTAGTTCCATAGACGATTCGCTATGTATGACCCTCAAATGCGCACAGAATCGATGTATGTCGCATTTACTCCGACATTGTAGCGGTTAGCATCAGAATGCATCTACTGATCAAAAGGTTATTGTTGCTTCTAAGTCCACAGAGTCAGTGCACAAGCTCCCAGATCAGTGTCATGGATTCCAGTATGTTTTAGGCATGTAAACAGCGGGTGTCACCGGAGCGAGACGTTCGTATTGTGATTTCGTTCGTGGTTCCGCTCGCTCAGACATCGGGAATATACTCCGTGTCTAGTTATCGAGTCCGCCTGAGTGTGTCGCATAAAAATCTACGAAAAGGAACCAATGGGCAAAGGAACATATTTGGACTTTTACGTATACCAGTCTAATAGCAGAACACGATCGTCTCTGATCAACCGACTACCTGTTCCATGGCTTTTAGTGTACTACAACGAATTTCGCATGCTTCGAATACAGTTCAGCCAACCCAATTGCTAGGACCGCTGGCTTGATTTAATGACGAACATAAGGGAGAATGAAAGAAATAAAAGACAAAAAAAGTATCTGTTTAAATCATGAAGAGGATTTTTACTAGAATATAAGCAGGCGAAAATTAGCGGCCTCTTGCTCAGGCTTCTCGCTTTAACTATACGCACATAGGGCTATTAGGACTAAAGTTCCTTAACAGATTGTCAACAAAAGCTCGTAACATATTCAGTGGTATTCCTACCGCCTACGGGATACTCGTCCTTTACCCACAAGAAGTGTGATAGAACATTAGATATTCACGCTTATCTTGATATATTCATCTCAATCGAACGTGTAGATTTAAGGCTTCAAGCGCGCTTCAAGCGCTGTCTATTTTTCCTTGAAGCTGAACTCTTGAATGCCTTAAATGCAACATAGGTCAGATGTGTTACATCAGACCTAAAATTGCGCCAGAACACACATTTTAGGTACAGCAAGATTTCTGGGTAATTAGAACTACTCATCCATGCTTTATTTTTGATAATTGATTGCACTAGAATGTATAAAAATCGAATTTGTTTAATAGATAATTATAGTTATCTAGTAACTGCTTGCACGGTGTACCACCATGGTGGCGCCTACAGCTCGCGCGATTTCCTAGCCTACAGCTCGCGCGATTTCCTATACGTTAATCAACAACGTTACTATGATTGAACTCGAACAACGTGTTCTATGCGCGCATAGGATATGCGAACGTTCGCATATACTATGTGCACGTCTGATTTTTTTGTTTCTCATTTGTTTAAGAAAACGAATTAACATTTAATTATTATAATATTATTTGTTTTCATTTGAGTGTACTAAAGAAAGCGCATCCTCTAATATCTACTTCACATATATTCCCAGGGCATACCTAATGGAGAACAGAATCTGTCCTTACCAATGTTGAGTTTATTCACGATATAACAACTGAACGCTGGCAGAATCAGAGTTCTAGTCATCAAATTGTCTCTGAAGCCAATCTGTAATTTTCTCCCCGTTTATGGATTTCATAGATCAATCGTAGACACTGTCCGTCTCACCCAATCGCGTCCTGTAGAATAACCGCTGTTTATACGACAGTTTGCACACTTCCGCCGATTAACGCTGATGTAACCGTGAATCCGTAGCCTGGACCTAGATGCCCCATTTCGCACTGCATTGCCCTGCATTGTTCAATGCAGACAGATTTGGCATCAGTTCCACCGAAAGCCGACACGCAACTCTCGGTGGTCGATGCCACCCTTAACAATTAGGCGCCATAGGGGTAACGCCCGAATTGATCAGGTACAGGGTAGTGACCCCTTATCTAGTTTCCTGTTGCCTATGACATTAACGATGCAGACGGACACCATATGGCTACCTTAATCACTCGTACTCCTTAGATGGTTGGGTAATCCTTTTAGTAGGTGTGAGACATCAGTTCGATCGCTTCTCAATGGCACTCGATAAACGCCAATAGAAGCCGGAGCCTCGCGTACGAAGTCCCGCAGATGATGCGCACAATTCCGTTTTTGAGGAGGATTAACCGTTCGTACAATAAATACGGTAGACCGTGAAGGCAATTTTTGTATTTTTTTTTGGCTGGACAACTTACATTGGCAATACTCGATATGTTAGCGCTTTCCAGTAGCGGCGTTAGGGTTCGTTAGATCCCATCGCGACTGGTAAATACTCTGCGTTGAGTGCGATGACCGAAGGGAGTGGTCACGGTTTCTAGACGGGGTAGACGCCGTTTTACCGGAACCTTTATTGCCGCAATCTGATTGGCTCTGACTACGTCTGAGCTTATCAGTGTTGTAGAGATCGTAATTGGACTTGATTATCGGAATTACGAACGCCATTCTGCCCGTTGGTTGGTGACGTTTCCGAGATGTATAACAAAAAAACTTTCCTAGAAATTTGTACCTTGCCTGGTTATCAGAGTCCAGCAGATTTATGTCAGTTTAAACTGCAAGCCTTTACCTTTCGTTGAGCTATACTCAATTTTTTTTCTGCCACTCTCTGTCTGCTGGCGCGATAGCATTAGTTCTGTGGCGCAGTCTCACCTACATATATACAAGCCGCTACTCACTCCAGACAGACGACTCTTTCCCAAGCGACAATCGTTATCGTCTCGATCTAACTGCGCAACCTGTACAAGAATCGCCACCAGCCCAACGCCGTGGGATCTCCACGCCCTAATATGTTCTACCCGTGCCACTTACCTCGTAGCACCCAGTTTATTAAATAGTAGTTCCTTGGTCCCCAGCAGCCACCCCCTTGACCTTGTTTTTCGGGAAATAATTAACAGCAACAGCATATATATATATATATATACATATATATATATATATATATATATATGGGATAAATTACATCTGTCACTCCTTGATATAACCCTAAGGAAACTATGAGTGACATATTGTTTACATCGACATGACGGATTCGATAGAATCGATGTTCTTGTCAAGATATGTCCCTCCGTTTGTCGATCTACTCACCGTGCTATTGCTAAACCAGGCCACCTATAAAGTTTCAAGGTGACAAAATGACACATATTCCCCGGCTTGGCACGGAATTACGGTGCAAATGACGCGCTTATTACAGAAGCTGTTTGTTGGTGTAGTCCGATGTTCGTCACTGTTCTTGTTGTGAAGAAATGAATTACCGCACTTCCTTCAATACAACGGCACTCCCAAGGGGGCCTTTCATAATTAGTGGTAGTTCCACAAAAAAGTGTGAGTGACCCAACGAAGCCTTGAAGCAGGCGTAGCCTTATAGAGCGCCGCGTCATCCTCGATTATTATAGCAAGCAACAACGACTGTAGTAGTGGTCAATTAAGAATGAGAAGATTTGTTTTGTTGTAGATTTTAGTTGGCAGGTAGACAGGCCCGTGCCTATTCCCCGCTTATAACGCATAAGTTCTATAACTAATGTATAGATTAAAAGCCCTATGAAGACTCATATTACTAAAGCCTGAATGAATTGTCGTCAACAGCTTTTGGGCTCTTTTAGTTAAAGCTCTTAGGAATAAAAGAAGAATAGTAAAAAAATCTTTTTTTTCATTTATAAAGTCAATTATATTTCAAGAGTAAAAATTAAGGTGAATCATAATCATCATCATAACGTGTCGCGTAGTTTGTCAATGGCCAATGATGAAACATTTCAAATTCGAAACCAACATGGGTGACGCAATGAATACTTATGACAAAACGGCAGACGCTTTTCATTTTTGAGCTAAAAATACTCGTCATGTCGTAAATACAGTATGCTGTAAAGATAATTGAAGTTGGCATTAAGGACGCTTATTTTCAATGGGTTTGTCTTCAATAATGTAGGGACAGCCCCGATCATTTGCAAAGTATTATATACGTATATAATTGCAGATTACGTCACAGCCTGGCTACAAACAACTACAGAAATTATAACGAAACACTGTATAACATATGTAACAGAAACGTCCAATTGGCGTCAACATAGCTACGAATTGCCGTGTCAGACGCCTCACCAACTGGAATTGAACTTGATGGCGAACACTGTTTAGTAGCTTCTCAATAATAACTTCCATTAAGAGCCGACAGGTTTAGTATCTGTTCTGGCCCGCCTGTTTCTATTCTTCACGGCTAGCTGACGTAACCGCCGTTTTACAGTCGTCCTCTTTCCATTTGTGCTTGTCACCGCGACCGTCTCAATCACCCATAAACGTGACATCTTTAACAACGATGGCTTTTAGGGCGCGTTGAATGCGAACTCGTGACCAGACAAGCGGATGTCGGGTCTCGTCAAGTTCACAAGTCGTCTTTTGACTAAAGGCGCACGAAACCCGACTGCTAGAGTCCATTACTAATACTGGCCAGGCCAGGAGGGCCTGCAACGACCTCCAAATTGGGCCGGCATTGTACCGTGTGCCGTTGATAGTTGCTGCGCGCGTTGGATACGACAACAAGGACGCAATCAAATAACGGTAGAAATGTGGCAAAATGCGCTGTAGCACTCAACGGTTCTACTCGGATTATGATTAGTTCTGAAGGTTATTGGAAAAAAGAAACAGTCGTACCTACCTATTTAGGTAGGTACGACCGTTATGTGCTGGATAATAAGGCTATTGAGGGTAGTGTAGCGTCCAGCTTGCGTGGTGCCATAAGGTCGGTCGAAAAAAAGGTCGTTGGTTTCGCAACAAGATGTAGGCATGCCTTTTTTGCATAACAGAAAACAAGGTTTATTAATATATAGTAAAATAATTATAGGCGTTATCTGCATAATAATCTGTAAAAATGTTTTTTTATAGACTGTTTACCTATATTCATGCAATTATTATTTCGTTTCATGTGCCACTCCTATATTAGACCTTTCAGTGCAATATGCAACATGGGGAACAAAAGTAGAAACAAGGTCCAGTAACAGATAATGTTATCTCTGCTGAATAAACAGAATCCACTAATCAAATAAAAGTCGATTGTGAAGTATTGTCAATTATGTAATCGTCGTCCTTAATTTACCTTGCCTGTTTTTTTTTTGATAGGTTGTCAGCTTCTCGGCGCAGTTAGCTAAAAGCGATCAAATAGGCACCGTAATGTTATTTTTACTAACGTATGCACGGCCTAAGAACATGGAAACAGGTTGAAGCCATTATAAATGCTCGACAGTTTTGGATTTTAGCCCTTTATTTTCCCGAACGCCGGCTAAATTTGACCCTGAAAAAAGATTTTTCTTCCCACTAACCTAAATCGGCCCCAGAAGATTCTCCAGCTGTACATAGCAAACGTTTGTAGTGGTTATCAAGCACTGAGTAAGACCTAGCTATACAAAAAATATTGGCCTAAAAATAATTATTATTTGGATTAAATAGAAGCTAATCCTTGTTCTCAATGACAACGAAAAGCTCCCATGTGTGGTTATAGCCAATCAATTACTTAGCACAGGTCGTAAAGGTTTATATTCTGCTTGTATGCAAACACGTCCGGTTGTAATTCCGTTATCAAAATTAGTTTTGAATAACAGGCGCTTGTTGCTGATAACCGACCGGTCTGTGCCGTTATCGTTTGCCGCCAATACATTGTTGATGTTTGGGCACGAATTGCATCGTAAAAAGAAGATGGTGAAAGAAAATTAAAAAATGCGCTCATAATAACAACAACAACAACAATGACCTTGGTGGTAATAAAAAAGTTTTAAATTATGCCTTGTGTTTTCCATACGAATCTGATCTCCGTAATTATATACTATTTTTCGTTTCACCATTTGTCCACAGAGAAATGAAGGATAATATCAGAATTTATCGATATTTTGGCACTCTTACAAAAATCGATATGTCTACGCGCGTACGCTTAGATGCATCATGGAAAATCGCGGAACTGACTATGGAAGAAAGGTTTCTTTGGAAATCGCGGCACCACATTTAATAAAGTGACTGTCGAATGGCCAGTATCTGCTTTGACGAGTCGTTCAAATGCGGTTCATTATGGTAATGATCGACATATATTTTACTGGATCTGTGGATCTATTTTCTGCTGGCACCTACCGCCATAGAGTTTTGCAGTTTGCAACCCTCGATTTGCGCTCGGATGCCAAGAGGCATTACGAAATCATGGTGATGATGACGGTGATTATTGCTAAACGATGATCGTATGTAAACAAAAAAGGCAAAAATCAGGATCATCATTCGTAGGGAATTGGATTTTTAGTAACACATTTTTACAGAGGCAATGGCTACTGTTTGAAATGCGAAGTGAGTTTTTAACGAGTCAGAAAGTGAAGTCGTTAACAGCGCTTGGTTATTTTCATATTAGGCCTAAAGTAGCATCAGTTTAAAGATACTTGTAGGTTGCCGAAGCTAATGTTGTGTGTTCCGCTGCTATAAGTAACAGCTCACTTGAGATGGTAGTACATCAGACGGTAATATTCAACAAATGTACTTAGTCCCTCGTGGCCGATTCACCGAAGGCAGAAAATGTGTCGTAAACGCAGATAAAAAAAACTTTCAGGACAAAAGGTAATGCTGATATAAGCTGTCTACGTGTTTTGCAATGCGTTGCGCAGGGATGAAAGTTTACGACGCTCATTTTGTCAGTTTTGAGCCAGGTGCCGTCTATTATCGCTCAAACAATCTGTTCACATTTATGTACGGCTATAAGGATTTGTCAGAACAGGGAGTTCGATACGTGTATACTGAAATGACCCAATCAGACTAGTGATATTCATTAACGTTTCGTATAGTAGGGTTGTTACTGAAGCGTGTGTGCCCCTAGCTAGTTTCGAATAATTCACTTTTTAGGTCCCAAACTGTAGCCCCGAAGTCTGGATTGTGAAATCGTCAACAACAATACTTCAGTCATATTATAGCATTACCCCAGAAGCAACCTTTTTCTCTCATGTTTCTAAGCTTAGTGAGAATCGAATAGTTAAAGGTCTTAAGGGAAGACGTCTAAAATAGCAGATAATGCTACCAACACGCCGACAACGGCAACGAAGTCTATGGAGAAGTTGTTGCCGGTGTGGAAAAAACTAGAACAACAGTCGAAAAAATTTCGTCATAAGGATATCGTCGATGAGTACTAGTATTTTTGTTTTCGCGTATCGAAATACTACGCGAAATTTTCTGAGGAAGGTTGAAATAATCATGCCCAGATGACTTGTACGCCTTTTCTAGACTAATCACGAGATGCAGGCAAGACGAACATCAATATCGACCATCGTTTCAAGTTGTTCCCTGTGTTATTTAAAGTAAATAACATATCTCCCAGACTAGTCTGAGTAAATGTAGATAACGCTCAGTAGATCAAGATCTCCGCAATGGTCGATTTCAGTCTGTCATATAACCAAAAAACCAACATCTTCATACGCATATCTGAGGCAGTATTGATACTGCTATCTTATTTATTTTGAATGAGTGTTCATTCATAATAGTTTGTATACTTACCTTTGCGTTTATTATCGACATTTACCCATGGGTTAGCAATACCCGTATGTCTGCGTAGAAGTTGATAGAGTGTTTAGTCTATTTCCAAACAGCCGTCCCACATAAACAAGGGTACTATTCGAATAACTCAAAATAG